>NW_018108209.1:96999-116569 GCF_000183805.2 Loa loa
TTTCTAACGCCTGAAATCAGTCTTCAACCAGATGATAAGCTTACAATACGTCTATATAACTTTTCCAAACTAAATATAAAGTTTAATGGCACAGTAAAAGGTTCCAAGAATAAAGCGGAATTTAGAAATTGAAACTTGGAATGTAGAGGAGAGATGTAAAGCTACGGTACACCACAACCACAGAAGATGAAGTGCGAAGATTTGCAGCAAAAATTTTACACAGATTGAGCAACAACCCGTCTGGCACGCTCAACTGAGCAACTGTCCGATCGATCAATCGATTGACTAATCGCATCTTCAAAATTCGAGCCATAAAAAAACAGTTCATTCGAAAAAGAAGCATTCACTGAGATGCACACTGCTCGTTTTCAACTATATAACCAATCTTATGCTTAATACTACTGAGACTATAAGAAAAAATTCAACATCCAAATGGTTTACGTGTCACAATTCATATGACTCATCATAGTATGTTAATTAAAATCTTGCGCAGATTCTCAGGACATTACTAGTCGTACACAGAATTGTGCTACTCATTATAGAACTAACATGCAGTGCAAATGAGAATTCTATTGTCCCACCTTATCTTGAACACAAGGTCGAGCGATAATGCACGCTGAATTATAAAGAGCTTTGTCTTCATGCATACTGCGGTCACCGTGATTTTAAACTGCTTGCCATAGTGGATTGTGTTAAACAACGCAGCTTTGTATAAAATGTATATGATAACTTTATATGAAGTGATGCAACATATAAAGCTTACGTCAAAATACAGAGTTTACGGATAGCGCTTACGTTTTTTGGCATTCAGGACATTCATAACGATAATTATCAGTAACAGACGACATGTTTTCATTGTTCCGATACAATACTGTCGATGAAGTTGATGGCGGTGGTTGTTGTGGCTGCATGGTGCCATATACCACAGGTGTAGTGAACAGTGCAGAGTTCGTGCTCTGCTGGTTTTGGGACTGATTTGAATCAGTTGCAGAGCATGACCTTGAATTTGAAAAAAAAATTTTCGATACAAAAATTCATCGCCCAGTCTTTGTGCATTCCAGTTTACTTACTATGTTTAAACTTTTGTTTCAGCTTCTAAGCAAGTTTCTTTTCAGCATAATTTGACTAGTAAACTGATGTGTATCATGTAAATCCACGAATTTAACGAACTAACTGTTTAGTTAGCGAAATCAAACAGTAATTGTATAACAAACGTGGAGAGTGGTGCAGTGGTGATAATACTTGCCAATGGCCGAGCTTCACATTTCTCATTTTTTGGTAACTGTGCTTGTGTCGTACCAGAATAATTGGTTGGAGTAGTGGTTGTTAGAATTGGTGGTGCCGAGGCACGTGCAGATGTATTTTGCGGACTGCAATGTTACTCGTTTCGGTAACTTATTATCAACGCACTAAAAGAAATTTTTATTTTAGTTATGAGATTCCTCCCTCTTGAAAAGAAGCCGGATATTTCCCAACAATTAAAGTCTGTTTTGCAAAAACTGGTAAATATTTAAAATGTTATTTCTCAATTCACCTTAGTAACGGTTCTTCCATTTTAAAACTATTTCGCCTTTGTTGTTGATCGTAAGTACCACAAGTGATAATGCCACTATCACCATCATAATGCACTCTTGTATAATAAGACAGCTGCTTTGGAGTGCTAAAAATGATCCCCGCAAAGTAACTATGAACGTAAATCATGTTATATAAGGGAAAGTAAATTCCTCTTATAACAAAAAATATGATATACGTGATCCCTCCCGCGTTTCATTCTATAAAACAGTTATTTAAATGCAGTGTACGCTTTATAAATCCATTGGAATAATCCTCACTAATCATCACATATAATTTTATATTTTCAGCATTCTAGGATTCAGCTTATTTTTAACATTTTCATCAATTTTTATCTAATTTTTCCAATCCAATTTCAAATTAATCGAAATATGTGCTAAAAATGATAATTCCTAAATAGCGGTGCGCATCTCTTTTCGGTTTTTCCGAATATTCTTTTGTTGAAAAAAAAAAGCCTGAAATTCTAAGAATCCTATGATTTGGTTTGTCAACTAACTTATGCTTCAAGCCTAGCTGATTCGAAGATTGGTCGCCACTACCGACACTATTATCACTGTACATCAGCACAGAGCCCGGAATTTGCTGCCGTAATCGAGCTGAAACATTGTCATCAGTATAAGGAAGCGGCACTGTCACTGCTTTTCCATAAGTACCCAATGTTTCCGGCACAGAAGGTGTGACTGATTCGCGTTGTTGTTGTCGTTGTTGGATGATACGTTGATTATGTCGTGCTCGCAAATGTTCACCAACAGTTATCTTCAAAAAGATGTATGATTCAAACACGCAAATTGCATGATATAGTAGGTGTCAACAAGAAAACTCTCAAAAAAAAAAAGAATATGTTTTTAAATAATAAGTTTAGATATTGAAAACAAAGCAAAAAAATCTTTCAGAAAACAAAAAATATAAATATTTGCAAAGAATATGCAAATGTAAACCTTCTAAAGTTTTACAAAAAAGAAAAATCACCCATGGTTTAGCTTTGGCAGCTCCGAGTTTCAACGACTCTAACTGAGAAACTGGCTGCACTGCAGTTGTTATCTGTTGTTGCTGCTGCAGTGGCGTTACATTAACAGTATCATATGTGATATAAGTAAGCGATGCATCACTGCCCGACCGTTGGTGTGTTGCATTTGTGGATGCGTTGGAATAAGTGGCAGTGTCGACGGTTCCTGCGGCTACAAGAACACTTCGTGGCATTGCCTCTTTCGGTGCAACAAGCGATGCAGCACATGAACGATCAAGGATTGCATGTTCACGTTCGTCAACTTGATCGTTGCTTTGTTGCGCTACTGTAGTGCTTAGTGAAGTCGCAAGAACAGCGGCTGAATGTTGATCCCGAAGTTTAGTACTCCCGGATCTGTAAGAAAGGATTGCTACTAACGACAAAAATTAAATTACAGAATTTCTTATATATCATTTTAAAGTTTCAGAAAACAACATAAAAAAAACAATATAAACTGCGACAGTAGGCAATGGTTGAATAATATAATTCAAGGCGAAGACAACTTTCTGAGGCTTCAAGCAAGTACATAAAGATCATTTCACACTCGCTTACTGGCTAATGTCAAATATTCCTCATAACCAACAACTGGAATAGGATTATGAAGTGAAAGAAATTAAGTGATACGTACACAACTAGTATTAGCAGATTTCATTAAATAAGGCAAAAAGACTGCAGTCTTGATGAGTGTACTGAAAATCTAATTAGAAGTTTCAAGAATTTGGTAAAAAAACCTACTTCAACATGGAAGCCATTTTACAAGTCGCGCGATGCCGTTTCAGATTCGATGCGCTACATAAAATTCGGTTACAATCCTCACAAACATTTGCACTGACTGATGTGCCAGGAACTGCTGTACCATCACTACTTGTTAGATTCTGTACTATACCACTTTCCACACTAAACCAATCAGTATTACAAGCAAAACCGACCAGCTTATTACATTATTAATTGTTGGTATGAGAATCTCAAAACCTTTAATAACCCTAGAAAACAAAAACAATAAAAAAAATCTAAATCTGCCAAATTGATTAACTGCAAGAGCTCTAGCTTCATTTACCTAATCTCGCAATTTCAGAACATCCCTATGATTTCAGAACATCCCTATGATTTTCACAGTTTTTTTCTGAGATTTAATTGACTGAGAGGAATAGAATTTGAGAAACTAGCACTTTTTTTTGTTCGATTCTTTACTTTCACTCTTTGAGACTTATGCTATTAGCGTATATGCATTCGAACCAGTTCAATTTTGATAAAACTAATAGAAGAGACTAATAAAACTAATAGAACTAAGTTAAGCTGGGAATCAATCATGCATTCACAAAGGCAATTCGAAGAAAAAATCGAACTAAAGAAATGTACAAAAGTGTAAAAGACAGACCTGGTGACCTCAACTTCTGATTGAGTCGGCGCACTACAGGAAGTAGACGAAATAACACCACTAACAACAGGTAATTCGGTAACAATACAGGCAAGGGACTGTCGCTGCAACAACGGCTGTTCCTGTGCGGATGGTAATGCAGTTACCGACGAATTTAACAGAATTGGTTTACTGAAAAAACAAACAGCATTACTAAAATGCAACATTGAGCAATAAAGTGATACAAAAAAACTGAACGCGGGTAAGCATCATTCCTATATATCACAATGTTTAATTCTATCATTCACTTATTGTGGCTTAAAAACAAAAAGAAATATTCAAACCTTGAAGAGTATGCAAAACTTAGTACCTAACAAAGCAAATAAGAAAAAAATGATTAGAGAATAACAACGACATTTTAATACTCAGCCAATTTCAATACGATCTTTCATATGCTAATTAGGAATGTATATTACATGTCAATCATTCAGATATGTCTAAATCCATCCACTAAATAGATTGGTCCGGCAAGGATGGATTTAGATTTTTCTGACCCGTCAATGTGCAAAACCTTATTTTTCACCTGAACTAAGAGATATTACAAAAAAAAGATTTTTCAAATAAAGCTTCTCACAGAATTTTCAAGTAGGGAAAGCTTTAAAATGTGAAAAATTCCCACTTGAATTCCAAAACCATAATAGCACTAGAAAAGTGCTGTGGCACAAAAATTTACTGAACGAGCTCGCAACTTTTGCGATCACAATCTTATTGCCAAAATCAGTAAAATGTAATTATTTATCGGAATTTGCTCCATTTTCAAAGATCTAAACTGAAGATCAATCCCGTCTGCATGGTTAAGCTTGAAAGCATGAACATGAGCAACTTACCTAGGAAACATATTACAAACCCCGTGCCTTTCGTGTAGGTTTTATTTCTTCCAGTGCAATAGACTAACCTTCTAGAATCTGTTGTAGGACTCATATTATCAGCTGCTTTTTTTCTCAGCTGTCCATATTCAAGTTGGTACTGTTTACAGGTGCTCCGATGTCTCTTTAAACTTCTGCTTGAACTAACCGTTTTGTTGCATGATTCGCATCGGTACAATTGCGTTGAAGTGCCCTGAGATAAAAGCTGCACTTTTTTTTCAAAAACAAAAAAGAATCGCTTTATCAGTATTCATGACCATTTGTATCTTCACTTCAATGATATGGAAAGATCCCATTTATTTCATTGGTTATTACTGCACTAATGAACAGCCTTTCATTGGTTATTCCTGCACTAATGAACAGCCTTTCATTGGTTATTCCTGCATTAATGAACAGTCTCACGAAAACCTTTTAAAAAAAAGACGTACTGGTCTTTTGATTTGCGCTGACTGTTGGGTAAAAGTAGGATGATTAACTGGTTCATTGTTCATTTGAACAGGCGACTGAAACGGATGAGAATTATCCACTGCGGTTGTAGCGGCTGGCAAGGATATCGTTGAAAAACTATGGTCGTCTTCATCTAACAAGCTTGAAGCCAATCTAAAATGTGTTCCTATGACACGGCAAAATGAAATCAAATTAAAAAGAAAAAGAACTCAGATTATAGCTATTCTCCAAAACGCATGAACAAGAATAGGTGCAGAAGCATAATTTAATTTCCCATCTCCCTTTTACTGATTTGGAAACCTAACCGGCTATATCAAAATTCTCCAGGAAATTTGTTAGGAATTTGAGCGCATAGTTTCTGGAAAACCGTTTTTCCAAAAAAATGTGTTCACATAGCATAACAAAACAACATAATACCACCTTCTACAGTCTTTTTCTTCTTCTCAAGAAATGATTCCATTTTTGAAATCTCGAGACTTTTTTAGACTGAAATCCCGAACCTTAACAGGAAGGCGAAATAATTAAACCACACTAAGAATTTAAAATCATAAAAAACCTTTTGGAAAAATGTAAATTTTCTCAAGATCGCAAGAATGGAACGATTTTTTCCAACAATTTATCCAAGCAAAAGAGCAAAAGAATTCACAAAATGAAAAAAATCATCGTGCTACCCGAAATCATCGGAAGACAGAAGACGTTAACATCGCTTTCCTCCAGTGACTGATATTTGCCCTTAACTTTTTGTCCTATTTTAAAAGCTTGGGTTCTACCTATCGCCGCTAATCGCTACCACTTCGACAACGAACAAATAAATTCCTCCCTTTAATTATTCCAAGTCAAAAGTTCAAGCATTTTTAACGCTTCCAAGCAGAAGGAGTATAACATTTCACAGAGTTTTCGAAAAGAATAATTCAAACAAAATAGAATTTACCAAAAAGATATGTTTGCAAGACCATCCATCATCACGATTTTCAAGGTAGGATTTTTTACTGTTCGCAACTAATTTATTTGACAGTTTACTGCTAATAAAGTACGGCAACATCGAAACAAAAAATAATTTCGCTAATCGCATAATCTAGATTAGCCACCTCACAATTAATGTTATTAGAATTCATTTTTATTCTGTGGTGTAAGGTTAACTTCATTTTGAACATTGTTTAAAATAACAATAATTAATGCATCACAGATAATTTAAACAACATGAAAAGAGTGTACCTTCCAGCAGTTGCTGTATTCAAATCACCATTTCGTGTCATCTCTGCTACTGCTTTATCCAGGTATGATTCTTCGCAGACAGGTCTCAACCTAAATATTTTTCTTTTTGATAAGGAATCTGGATCATAAAAAAGATCAGTGTATGTTAAATCAACGTCAGTGGGCCTTAGCATTAATCAGACTATATTTTATTTCAACCAACAAAGCCTATTTCAAAATATTTTAAAAATTACTCTCGTTAACCACTCTCACTGTGAAGATGGAAATAAAAAGAATAGAAATAAAGATCTCCCTCAACACTCTACAGAATTTTCGAAAGGAACGATTTTTCCTTCACAATGTGCTGGTCCAGATAGTAGAAACTGAAATTAAGAAATATGCAAAACAAAACCTTTCATCAGAAGCAATCATCTCCGACGGAGTGCTATAAATCTGTGTAGTTCGTAGATTGTTCACTGATGATACATTATCAGTATCAGCAAGTGATGTAATTAAATTATTATTACAAGACACAGAAACAACGTTCGTCGTTGAGATCGAATTCGCAGTTGCACTGTTCATACTTCTTTGATCAGCCGAATACGCGCTTGATAATCCATTAATCTTAAAATGGAGTATTACGAAAACAGATATAATTACTAAAAAAAATCCGCAAAATGCCAAACATGAATGTTTATATTAAATTAGTTGAATCTATTTTGAATTTAGCCTTAAAAATTCAATCTCCCATAGTAAATATTATTAACATCCTCGGCTATTGCACCCGTTAGGATGGTATCATTATAAATCACTATTACCTTAAAACGCTAGATATATTAAATAAATTAAATATATCATTTCACCTATTCTATCGGCTTATTACTACATATTTCATGAATGTCTTGTGACTCACGCTTCAAACTCCGTTAGTCAAGTCATCGCTTACAAAAATTAAGAAACCAACTTGTGCGGAGTTTAGAGGCATGGTGATAACGGTTGCTTGAAGCTGTCCAGCGGCAGTTGTCAGCGATTTCCCAGGGTTTGATGACGCCTGAGCTAATTTACAGGACATTCGATGACGTTGTAAATTGCGAGAAGTGCTTACAGTTTTATGACAATCAACGCAAGTAAATGATTTCTTAGCTGTTGTTGTCGAAGTGACTGAAGCACCAGTAGTGCTGATGGACGATTGCCCATTTGCACCCGATGCTCCTGTTGTTGACGTGAAACCTGAAGTTGCAATTCTAATAAAAAATAAAATATGTTCTCATGAAAATATTGCACGAACTTTTAATGAAAAAAAATATATATGTAGGAACTATTTAACTAATAAATCATATTCTTGTAAATAAACAAGAAGCAATCTCAGAGGAATATGCAGTGCAATCACGAAATGGAACATGTACATAGTGAAAAAAATTAAAAAAGATTACGTATACACCTAACCAGAAAAAAACAGATAAACAAAATAAACAAACTATGTTGATTTTACTTGAATGATATTTTCCCTCAGTCCTTGTTCTCATCCTTCCTCTCACTTTCATTTTTTTAATTTTCTAACATTTCGAAGTTGGTAGCCACTTCTTAAGCTTTATCTTTTCTCGTTTAATTTTCAAACTTCACAACAGCCGTTTTAGGTTCAGCACAATTTCAAGTAATGTTAAGTATGTACAAGTTTAAAATTTTCATTCCTAATTTGATAGCACCAGAAAGCTAAGAATCACATTTGTTTCAATGGATCCCGATACACTGCAGGAAGATTAACTGACAAAATCCGAATAGTGAACCACCCGAACAGAATAAATACTTGCTGACGAATTATCTAAGTGAGGTTTCTGAAGAACGGATAACAAACCTGATGATAGTGATTTCTGATTCAGTGATGCACTCAGAATCTGTGAAACATTTCTGGAAGAAGTTTATTTCTTGAATGTAAGGAATTTTTGTGATATTTCTCACATCGCTATTTGGGATCCCATGACTGTGACGGAAAAGAAAAAACAATTCTGTGGGATAATTTTGATAAATTACCACTCAAGCAATAAAAACCTTAACATATTTAATTTGTAAAAAACAATAAAATTAAAGACTGGAAGACCATACCTAGCCACTTCTTCTTCAACATTCTTTGGATCCATTGGTTCCTTTTTGGACGATGAACGATTTGACTTTCGTTCAGTTGTACTTGGCGATCTAGAAGACAAAATATACCGTACTTTCACGAACAAAAATTACACTGCAAAGGAGTTTTCTTTCTTCTTTAAATTTCTAAAATTTGTTTTGTTCTATGTAAATTGCAGTTTTGACTATTCCTGCTTTGTCGTAAAGATATTAACTTCTCAGGTTTTAGATAAAAAATGAACTACTAGAGCATGTACCCTCTTCTTTTTTTCGTCAATTCAGTGACTGATTTAAAAAAAAAAAGAAAAGAAAAAAAATCTGCTTGTTTGAAAGCCAGTCTTTGAATCATCTTAAAACTAATTAGTATTGAAATATTCAAGCTATGGTAAATTATCGAGGTAATGAAGACCAGTAATTTCACTGAACAAGTAAGGACAAAAATTTAAGAAGAACTGAAAGCTAAACAAGGAAAGGATATCAGTTTAAAAATATAAATCGAAATGTAAACAATATTGTTATGTCGAATGGAGAAAGAAAAGGAGAGGAAAGGACATCCTACAGTGTTGTACTTTATAAAAACATTTAAACAACGAAAGAGAAACCGGGGAGCTCGAAAAAAAAATCGTTTTCACAAAATTTCTTTTTTTTCCTTTGCATTACGCCTTCTCCATCTTCTGAACTTGTGGATGCTACGGCTTACCCGTTCTGTACATAAAAGACTTTAGTATGTTACCACCTTACAAGTATACAACACACTAATTAAAGTGCTGTCACAAGTTATAACATCCCCTCAATTTATTATTGAAAGAAGTATATAAAAGGGAGTTAGGAATGCAACAACAATAGATAAAGCGTTACGTGTAAAAAAGCAACGCAACTTTTACCGTCGAACCACAACATTTGATAACTGGTAAAAATAGGACCGAAATGGTCTCATCTTTGTAGAAAACAAGTAACAGTGACTTTATCAAGGCATTAATTTTTCGATTGCTCGATGCTTCTGAGAAAACAGTTCTCGAGATTACCCACCCCGCACTGTAGTAATGGCTGTGGCAGTGAGAAGAAATATTTAAGGCGAGCTAAAACATGCACTCACCTGAATGATGACCGCACAGGAACATAATGCTGCTGCGATTGGTAGCTATTTCCTGAGCAGGCACCATAATTTTTTGACATATTCATTGTATCTATTTGTCTTCCGCTGCCATTGCTACTGCTTCTACTATTAATGGTATTACCAAGCAAATAAGTTCGCTGATCCGTTATTACCGAATCACTTGCCCCTAATATACCTAAAAACATTGCATAATTTCATGAAAAATACTGGATAACTTCCGTTTGTTTGTTTTCAAAGTGAAAACAAATCCTTAAAAATTCAGAAAAACGTATCTGAAAAGACTGCATTTCCCTTTCGAATGGCAGGATATTTTAAAAAATTAATGTATAAAAACAAGTACACAACAGAACCAAATAGAAGAGTAGACAAGCCTGTTCATACCCAAAGCTATATATATCAATTTGCATGGTTATGCGTTCATCTCCTATGTTTCGATTCACTATCACACACTTTAATTCGAGCTAAGATTCAAACAAAAAACTAATTAAACCTAAGAAAGGGAATCATGATGGAAGAATGCACCAAAGATTCATTCAGCTAAAGTGGCATAAATATGAGATGTATGAAAGACGCATGAGAAGCAAAACTCATCATTTTTAATTATTCAAATTTCAAATTTAACTATCTTGTCAAATTGAAGAGTTTCAGAATAGAAAGTGAAGGATGATGTATTTCTTTCACGATTTCTAACTTATCGAATTTCCGGAATTACAGGCTCTCAGGAATTTAGGCGCCACTACTCCATGTTACAACTTGCGCTCTTTTCTCCATACTTCCTTTTCATCTCTCATCTATTCCTTACACTTTTTTTATGCGATAAAAAAAAGTAAAAAACGGGGGAAAGGAGAAGAGAGCGAAGATATAGCAAATGAAAACTCCAAATTAATAACAAAATAAAGTCTAAGTTTAATAAATTAATAAAGAAAAAATTAAAACCCACTAGCAACTAAGAAGAGATTAATAAAGCATAATTAAAGCGTTAAAGCCGATTCAAATCCTGGGAAACAGATAATGGTATGAATTTCTGCTTGATTACTATACTTCATTAGTTGTACAGAATGCATGGAAAATTATTGTCAAACACTAATAATTTAGTAACTTCTCACTTGTCGTCTTAAAACCTAACTTTACAAAAGGGTTTTACCCTTATCATGTGATTATAAGTTATTGAATTATACACAAAAACATATAAGAACCAATATGATGTACATACCGCGGTCAACTTAGTATTAATTTATTTCTAATTACTAAGCTTAGCTGTATTAATGTATAATGTTTAATGGGGGTACATAGAGTAATAAGAGTGGTCTTAACACATATGAAGATATGTTCGCTGTATATATGTCACTATGGGAATAAAGAATGAACTATCTCAACAAGTAATATTGAAAGTTCTCAACATAATATAATACAGTTACATGATGCATTAAAACAAATACATTCAGCATAAAATAAAAATTTCAGCTGTCATATAAAATTCCCCAAAAATTTCACAAATAAAATGCGATTCCTTTGGGAAATATATGAACACGTACAAAGAAAAAGGCTGGGAAATGTCTTACTTCTCTTATACAGCTATCCCATTTTAATATATTATCCCATAGTGTCTATACCATGTCTGCTCGCCTCCAAGCTTTGATATCTGCACTTTCCGTAACTCATTTATTTACACATGAATGGTTTTTTTCGCATTGTTTTAAAAGCTCAATAATTCACCACTTAATGACAAGTTTTCTTAAAGAATACCATCACCGTTTCAATTAATACATAATTATATGCACGTTATTATCAGCGACGTGTGGGGTTATCATTTAATGATGAATGGTACATTTTTAGAAGTTAAATCTAAATTTAATTTTATATTGTATAACGGATGTCCTGAAGCATTGGAAAGCCTTATTTTCATCAAATGCAGCGAAATGAACGAAATCAAATCACCAATAAAACAGAGTGAAATGATATGAGCAAATATGCAAAATTATACCATCAGTTAAAATACAATATAAATTTCGACCAAATGAATTAGCCGTTTCAAACAAATGAAGTCCGCTTCCAATTTAGGAAAATTTTAAAAAATTGAAATTTTAAAAAAATTCGAAAATTAAAAAAAATGGATCCTTAAACTAATGAACAGGACACCACGAAATAGTCCTTTCATTCGAATTCTTTCTTCAAGAAATGCAATAAAAAAGAAGACGAAACTTTTTGACGCTTCTTGAGGGCTGATGTCTCACAGAAGATTGCGATAAAAAAAACTAGTTAAAGAATTTGAATACTGAACGCAGAGACTGACCGGACGGTAAATGATAAAAAAAGGTGTAAAGAAGAAACTAAAGAGAATTCCAAATTAACAAAAAAAAAAATTGAGGACAGCAAGATAGTTTTCAGTGTGTAGCTTTTAATTCTACTGGTTACTGAAGAATAAAGGTCCTTTATTTTCTAAAATCCATGACTCAAGACAAAACTTCATAGGGCACACCTGTCAAATTCCCAGTGCAAAAAACGAATAAACTAAGACTCGTCAAACGTTTCAGAAACAAAATATACGCTAAAGTTCAATGAAAATTAAGTACAGAATACACGTCTGCGAAGATTACTTCACTACAATACAGTCCAGTGAGGTCTCCTCAAAAGGCCATCGACCTAAGTGGCAGTAGTACTTAACTAAGAGAATGGATAAATCTGGCAAGTTGCAGACCTTGTAAGGTGACATTTCGTGAGCTGGTATATAACCGCTGCAATTTTGTTCCATTCGCATCAATATCTCTGTTCATTCCATTAGTACTACCATTATTGAACACACAGGTTACACGCTGTGGCTCATGCTGTTTTGCATTTGCTACCAATGAATTTGTAACCTTCGAACATGGTACCATACTGTCGATGCTGCCCCCACCACTGCTAAAACTACTATCCAGATAATCACGAGTACCAGCAGACTGTTGATTCACTACCACATATGATTCTGCAATTGATTACTGACTTCATTGCTTAGATAATTCAGTAAATTGAGTTATCGAAATCAAGATACCTATATCACTTATATGCAGTGAAGTGGGGGACGCAAATACTCATTCAAATCAAGTGTATTTGTTACCAGCTCTGCACAGACAGTATGTTAATATAATCTTTCGATAACATCAAATTTAATATTTAAACATAAAGCCAAAACAGTCGGATATCATAAAATTTAATCTAAATCGATTTCAGAACGATTAACCTGTCCTACCATTATGATCAGTTCCAGTAACACTGATAAATTGACAGGTCCGTTCCTGTAATCTAGGCAACTTTTCAGCTATTGTTGCATTTCGTGCATTCATCAGCATTTGTTGTTGCTGAGCTGAAATAATGCACAAATTAACATAAATCTTACAAATCGACAGCAGTGAGGACAAAAAGGAAAATACGTCATGATTATTCCATATAACAAAGATTTGTTATCCAGCTTTTGGGAAAAATTAAACAGTTTCAAAAATCCAGAAGTTATATGAAGGAGATGGTAAGGTATGATAACGCTCTCAAAAGCTTAGAAATTCAGCTCAAGACACTGGATTAATATGCTTCGTTTTCTAAAGGAAATCCACCAAAAGGATAAAGGAAATCCACCAAAAGGATCCAGCCAACTCATGTTGCTCCCTTCTCCAGTACAACCTCCTGTAACTTTTCCTCCGTTCATTAAAAACATTCCTAATATTATTTCGAAGTATCGACAACAAATGATATTTCGTTATAGGTTACTGCAATCGAAAATTATGTCTCTTACATGTTACAATCAATTGCTACTCCCACAATTCTACTTTTGCTATATTCGACAAAACACTTTACGGTGGCGATATTGAATGGTGAAGAGGATAATATTATGAGACATAGAAAGATATGAAGCACTTTCTTTGAACACATGCAATTTTCACTCAGGCATTGAAGTATTCAGAAATCTTAATGGCGGTGGAGAAATAACCGGAAAACTGCGAATTAATTCAGGAAATGATAACTAATACGAACGCAAATTAACGACCACTGCGTTGCTTATCACCATGGTGATGAATTTATCATCTCAGCGGTTATTCACTCCAACTGCTACCCATTTATTTACTCTTATTATAACTACTAATACGACATTAATTCACGATCGCTACATATATCCGGTAATATCTATTTAAAAGGCCAAACATCATTCCCGCATATTCAGCACTGAAATGCATAGTAACATAAAGTGAAAATCCGTTAAAAATGCATTACAATGAAAACTTCGTATCACTCTAAATGGTTGAATTCAAAAACATAATTGTGACTAATCCTTGGAAGGACCTAATTTCAAGGTCCAGGGTTCACTGCTCGAATCATTTATCCGTGAATTTACTAAACTACTGTCAACACAGAGAATATGCTCAAATATAGTATTTTTTGTAACACACTAGCTGACCGGTAACAACAAGACAGCTATGTATTGGAAACAGTAAAACTTGTACAAGTAGGTAATTTATACATATATTTAATATTCATAGTTTGTGATGTCTAATAAAATTCAGAAACATCATATGACGTTTCTCATCAAACAGTTAGTAATACCAGCTATACAAGAATAATCCTATCACAGTTTTCCGCAAAATTGAATTTTGAAGATATATCGAATATTTACAAATACAAATATATATGAATATATATATATATACGAAATCAAATAAGCTATGTCATTAATGTGCACACTTTGAAAAAGCCACCACTGCATATTAAAACATCTTTTTAAAAGCATGTTTCAGTTTATGGAATACAAAACTGATAAACGTGTAGTTACTATAACTTCAGTTGTAGTAACTATTGCAGAACAGTTCCATTTCCTAACATTATCCATTAAGACAAAACGTTATAATTTTACCCTTAAACAAGTGAAGCAAAATTAATACAAAGTGCGGTCTTTCTCCCTGACCATAACTTTATAATTATGTCCTTTTGTACTACAAGCGTTATTGGTAACACAACCCTGAGCGACGAGACGACTGAATAACCAAATTCTACAATTTTTCCCCTATTCTATTCACTCAGTTCGATTTATCTGCAAAATTTTCGAAAGATTCTCTAAATTAGAACTTACAAAGACCGGATGGCGTGTAATCATTATGTATAAAATGTTGCTGGTTACGCGACCCCGCCATCGCTACCGTATAGTAATGCTGTTCATCGGAATGATCATTAGCAACGGTGGTCGCTGGCATCAGTTCCGTTGTTAAGTCTGCAATGCAATTGCGATACATCTTATACATATAACGGATTGGAGCGCATTATTTATTGATAAGTTTAGAATCAAGATTTACTTTACAAAGCAATTTTCAGTTTTTTTTTTTTACATACACTTTTTTTTTCTACAGAGTGGTGGCAGTTTAAATCAGTATACATCGTAAGGTAGGAAATACAAAGAACTGAGGCTTATCATCTCAAACCACTTCATCACCATCAACCATTAGTTGATATTAATAGAGAAATGAAAAATGTGATAGTAAATATCCAAAGAAAACCGATGTTAACAGATCAAATGACTTTCCGCAAAATTTGAAGGAATAACTGTGTGTTGATGCCAGTTTCCCTACTGCCTTCCAAACAACAGGCTATTCATCTTTCAACACTAAGTTTTAGTGGAAGATGGGCAAGCAATTTTAAATAAAAATATAGACTTTTCAAAAAATACGCTGCCTTAACCATATACTGATGTTGCTTATATCCCAGATAAAATTCGCAGTAATCTGACAATGTAGTCTCCCGATAATAAGTTAAAATGACAGTACATGTAGGCAAACACGTGCATGCCGTACAGAAAAGACCACAGATATATGAATGATATTTATTACGTAAAAAACAATATGTGAACCTTGATGATATGCACTCATAGTCTCCGATCGTTCTGTTGCAGCAAGCTGTTGCTGTTGATTGTACATACAGTTAGCATCCGATATCATCGCTGTAATCTGTTGTTGTGTATATATTGTATTGTTATCGATAGCATGATTACCACCACCGGAACAAATATCCTGCATGACAGTCGTATTTTTTGGTGTAACAGATGGTTGTGCAGTGTGGTTCTGATTTCGTTCGAAACTATCAGAAGATTGTTCCACATCCGCTGATGTCATCTGATTCTGAGGACGATGGCGATAGCTTCCAGGGATTGTCGTGTCATTCAGTAAAGATGAAGATTGACGAAATGACGTTAGTGTTTCATGAATTGGAGGTAGAAAATCTACAAAGGAAGAAAGCCAGCATAATAGAAGTGTAAGATGATAAGGGATGCAGGATTTTTCAACAAAGTAAAACTCTCACTTAAAACTACAAAAGTTTCAGCAGAGAGTTCAAGAAATAAATCACAATGACCATTTCATCTAACTCGTGCTTATCAATTTACTACCCGCAAAACGTACGAAGTTAACGCATAACACTGAAAAGAACTTCCTACACAGAAAAAATTTTATAACTGAACATAAAAACTGACATTAGAGAAAAATTTCAAGTCTTTGTCTATGCTCTTTGCTTCAAGGATTCAGGATTATTTACAGATGAATCACTTTAGCAAACAGTCAGTTGCTTATTAGTTTCATTCAATTATTTTTCGTAATTTTTCTAAGCAGCTGGAGTAATGCATTCGTTAAAAAGGATTTGCAGGCGAAGAAATAACAGAAATCCAATACTAATCACAGGGTTCGCTAGTTCATTTTTCTTCTGCTGGAATTTTTTGAACTAAATCAATGAAAATTTAGAAATAAAAACGGAGCTGAAATTGCAAAAAGGTTCCCAGCTTCTCTGCTGTTGAAAGGTGGGAAAAAATATCCTAACAGGGGACATCCTATTCAGCTTCTTAATGATTATTAATAAAGATGATAAAAACAAATGAAATTTATGCAAGGAATGTTGGAAGTTGTTAGAATTTATTCTGCACAATCCACAATATTTCCTTTTCAAATTTCAAATTCTCTTCCCCTTGCCGCCTGCCATTTCAAATTGTTACCTTTCTCCTTTTCTCTGCACTCGAACATAACGGCTGTTCAGCGTTTTTTTTGTTAATAGAAGGCATTTTGAGAATTTATGTATACTGATCAGTGGTTTTCAGTTCTTTTGAAAATCTCACGGAAATAAGTCCAAAACCATGCACAGTTCACCCTCTATATAACTTTCAAACAGGTTCTGATTGACTGGACTGTGTAAAAATAAAACCAAACTAGTAACACTCTTATTATGACTATTCTACTTACCTACTTTTGTCCCTCTTGACTGCTTAATTATTCACATTTTTATCTGACGGATTATTGTTTATTTGGATATGTATATTTCATGATATTTCTCATAAAATGCATTCAGTTGATCTTTTTTCTTATTTAAATATTTCATTCCTATTCAGTTTATTCCATTCTTTATTTCATTCACCACTACTCCGTGAAAAAAATTACGTTTAGATTCTTTTTTCATCTAAGCCCTTCCTGAAGCTTACTAAAAACTTTGCGGTTACAGTAAGAGCACGATAATTAGCAGAAAAGTATTGTTAAAAAGGAAGCAACGAAACGAATTATTAGGAAAAAAAATATATTTATATTTATATATGCCAATTTAAGAAAAAGGAAACGAAAAGAATGCATACTTTGAGAGAGGCAGGCGCTTTGAGAGCAGTCGGTTGGCTGTGTCATCACGACCGAATGAGATCCTTTGATGAGATTCTTTTGTTTAAATGCCACCGCTCCGACCACTACTTTATCAGTTTTCTGAAAGAACTAAAAAAACAAATGAATATTCCCATAACATTTATCAGATAAAGCACTATCTCAGTTCGAAGAAGAAATCCCAAATAGTAAATTTCGCTTCCCTATTTTAATCCATTTGAAAGACAAATTGAAGAATTGGAGTTAATCATTGTAATCGTTCAAACAATTCTATGCTTAGTCATTAATTGGTTATTTTTGATGGAAATGGCCACCATACTGCCTCTTTTGTAATCTTACAATATCTCAGAGTTCCACAAATGGCCAAATTGTACTGCTCTTGAGAAGCCAAAAGCGTTCTAAACTACAGTCGGAAACTCAATTTTTCTGAGGGTATTCCAAATAATGGAAATAGCATTAAGTTTTCCAGTTGAGGATTCTCATTTATCATTGAATATTTCGACATAATCCGTCAGTCGAAAAAGTTTTCTGCGTGTATAGGTGCAGGTGTTAATGGTGCAAAGCATTTATAAGTGTTAATCTAAGTAATTGGAATTTTTTTCCCTAAGAAAAAAAACATGTATATTCCGTTTTTGCGATAAATTTAACACATAATACACAATGTCATACCCGTAACCTTAACTGAAAATTGTAATACCTTTTGAACATTCTGCAATACAACTGCCGAGGATTGTTTTGAATGGCTGATGTCGTAGGGGATGGAAATTGATGTCGTGTTGTTGTGATAATGTTGTTTTGCTGGAACTGTACTGAGTCTCACACTGCTACTATCACTATTGATATCGCTGGTACTTCCAATATCGTGTTTGCTGCTAGCTCCAGCTTCTTTACAAGAAGATAAAATATTATATCGTAGTGCTACTGGCGTTAAGTACGACCTGAAACAAAATGCAAGTTGCAATTCAATTACGAAAGATATCGAAAAGTAAATAGAAATTTAATGACATCCAAATCCACTTCCTACATTTATTAAATCCGATATTTTTCTGGAACAGCAATTGTCATTTCTGAAATTTGATTCCACTTCGAATAATCTCAAAATTTGTTTGATCTTTAAAAAACTTTCTTTTTTCTCTGCCGACGTTACCTAAAAAGCAAGACCTATATCTATTACAATATTAGAATTGTCTTTCTTTGAAGAATCTTTGAAACTATCTTTCTTTGAATAATATTGAAATTGTTATTATTCGTAGAATTGTGTTCCTTTGAAAACCCATATTTCTCGAATTTTTAAATTCAGATTCAAAAACAAAACTAATACACGATAATCACTTACAGAAGAATAACATAAATACATCTATTAACTTATATCTGCATTCATAACCTGTTTACTTAATAACCTTCTTCATTGTTGTATTAAGAAAAGTAACGAAAAGTTAAAAAAGAAAAAAAAACTATTCACAAGAGTCCTGGAAAAAATTTAAAATAGTTCGGTAATTTATTTTTGGTAAAAGTGACTTATTACCCAAAAGACTGATAACTAGATTAACACAGGAAAGCAACGAATCTTACTATATTTCAATTTCATTTTTATACTTCATGCATTTTTATGTAAAATCACATGCCGGCTTTACGATGTGTGAATAATACTCTACTCAGGAATATTTACTAAATTCTTTAGACTCACTTAATTACAAGTGGAAAAACGCTTGCTAACTTTAAGGAGTTAACTTCGCACAACAAATGGAATTAATTTTCGACAAAAAGGGTGATTGAGATAGTCCTTGCAGAAAAAATATAAATTAAGAACGACTTAATCGAGAAGGATACAAGTGACAATGTAAACGCGATTATAAGCATAACCTGCAATAGAAGTAGCAACAGGTCAACATTAATTATGATTATTGATTTTTCAAGGATGACTCCATAATTTATATTGATTTATTCAAGCTGAAAAAATGAATAAAGAAAACAGCAGCCTTTTATAGAGAGTAAATGGTTATTTGGAAATAGTTGCAATGGAGGCAGCAGTACCAAAAACAAATTTTCGAGAAGGGCATCGCAGCGTTCTATTCTTCGCCCCACTTTGTTTCCATATAAAAAAATTCAATGCATTTGATGGTAGTCAAATGCTCCTCCGCTGGAAAACATGTGCATATATATACATATATATATATATATATATAT
>NW_018108209.1:116957-136952 GCF_000183805.2 Loa loa
CAGCAGTACCAAAAACAAAATTTTCGAGAAGGGCATCGCAGCGTTCTATTCTTCGCCCCACTTTGTTTCCATATAAAAAAATTACAATGCATTTGATGGTAGTCAAATGCTCCTCCGCTGGAAAACATGTGCATATATATACATATATATATATATATATATAGACGCACACTTATCGTAATGAAATTTTGCGAAATGTGCTTTTTGCCAGAAAAAGTTCCCTTTTACGTAAAACATACAAAAGAATAATTAAAATGTATTAATCAATGCATCCATATGCACCATTTATGCTGTTGAATAGATATGAATTGCGAATGGGGCATCATCTTAAAATTAAAACAGCTCTGCATGCTACAAAATTTTTGCTACCAGAACATTTAGATGTTACAAGTTGATTTTTTTGATTTTAGGAAACAAGTTGATTTCAACTGAAGGAAATCTGTTATCCAAATCTCAAAATGAAAAGAGCATTTTCAAACGAAAACTGTTTCCTAAAATAGTCGCAAAGTCAAATTACAAGATTTTGAAACTGAGGGAGAAAAAAAAGCTCTGAGAATTAAAAAAAATGTTAGAACAAGCAAAAACAAGCTCCAGCACGCTTAGATAGTAAATACGAGGATTCATCGTTTGCCCTTTAACTGCTTTCAAAAATTATTTGAAATTAGTTTTCGAAACTACATTTTTCTATTATGGCATGCATCTAAGCAGTTTTAGACCTGTTTTGTATAATAAAAAAGCAATATTCCTCAGAAATCTGTGAAATTCTACACGACAGAAAACACTACGGCACTGTTCAAAAAAAATTAATAAAGACTTCACAAATACAGCAACGAGGTCATGCACGTATATTGGCCTCAATCATACATACGAACGAATATCGTCATTGAATTACGATATGTTTTCTAAAAACCGCAAACAAAAAAAGAAATGATGAAATCAGGCATTATTTAAGAAATGAAAAAATAGAAAAAAGAATGAAGAGGATATTGGAGGATCGCACCACTCTGCATTTGTAGAATTATCGTGGAAATTGCTTTTCTTGCATTTAAATTAGCTGTAACTGAACGCAATTAAATAATCAAAGTAATAAAAGATGAACTGATCTATCCTATAATCGATACATATAAAACCTTCTGATCCTAAAACCCTTTGAAATTTTCTTCTCAAGGAGATCTATTCTGAAATAGGAATTTCACCATTTATCTAAGAAAAAACAAAGCATCGCAAGACGGGCCTGTCGAAATAACCTGATAGTTAGCGATAAAGACGACCGACAGAACACTTAAGCAGCGCATCCTTGACCTTAATAACGAAATATATCTCTCATATTCCAAGTTATTATAGATAGGATGCTATGGAAAAAAAATTATAAGGCTAACTAATGTCTCGTCCACAATAACATCGATTTCGCCATAACAACTACTAATCAGACAAGAACAATCTAATTTATAATTTCTCTTCAACTAATTGATACTAAGGAGATATATCTAGAATTGAGGCAAAAAATAATCATAAATGCTAATTAAAAATGTGACTTTCCCACTCGTTCTCGAGAGCGGAATTTTCCCCGTCAATTTGTTAAAAAGAACTTCAAAATTTTTTCAATTAAAAAACTATTTCCTATTCCTGCCAGATATTCTACCCTTGTCTGACACCCTGCATTTCTCAGTTTTTGTAAAAGATGAGTTTTTTTTCCAGAAGTTTTACATTAGCAGACTGCTTTTAGATTCGAAACTGCCGTAGACTTTATCCATACTCTTGGGAATTTTCTTATACCTAAATTCAGCAACTTAGATAACTCCGGTACAAATTTAATGAAAACGAGATTAAGACTAACTTCATTTCAGAAAAGCGTAATAAACAAAATGAGGCACAGGGAGAGCGTAGGCAGAATTTAGGACATTGACAATCTTCCGATAACTGTCTGTCATCGCTTCACAGTACATCAAAGTTAAAACTTTCTAGAAAAAGTTCCGGCATTTATATTCTGATTTACTTGTGCTAACTTTTGCTGTAACAGAAGGCATGATGGTACGAACAGAAGAAACAGAGCAACTTTCCTTTAGAAAATTTCGAAAGATTATGAAGATGAAGCTTGAGTAACGAATAAATTTAAAACGACTGACTAATAACTGACAATACATTCATCGGCCTTTTTGGGGCTATATTTCGTCCCCATAAAAGCATAATCCTAATGACAACCTGATATATAAAACACGATGGACTTCAAATAAATAATTATAACGTTCATATGTTTTACGTTCAGAAAATTTTAAACACTTATACTCTGCATGAAATGTTGTCCCAATAATTTCTTCAGAACTCCTTTGCCAAATGTCTTTTCTGTGAGCAAGATTAATAGGAAATTTTTTAGAGAACTAGAATGCATACAACAGGTTCATTAAACGAGGGATGATATCGTCGATATGTCTTTTATGATGATATAAATTCAAAACTGTGTTAGGTAATGAACAATGCAGAAAAATTGGGATAAAGCGACAAACATGAAAAAATGAGAAGGATAGCTGATAATTGCCCTCAAAATTGAGAATGGACGGAATCAAGGAACTTCTATTTTGGGAAAAAAAAGAGAACGAAATAACTTTTACGAAAAAATGAGAATAAGACGAAACTACTCTCAAAGAATAAAAATGATGATGAGGGCTGAAAAAAAAAAAAGAATATTCCTGGAAAAATGAAAGCATCGTTTGCCCCAAGGGCTTTCTCTCTCCCGTTTTCTAACTGCTTACTCATCTGTACACAGTTCAATGCCATCATTGATGCTCTCGCGAAATGCTTGCACAACCATTATATACCAAATGAATTGCCTTTTCTTCAAGAGTATTCCTTCACCTCACGTCAAGTTAAAAGATACATAAATTTACTCAGCAAAGTACTTTCCACTTCACCTCATTATGGCGGAAAGATATTCCTGTGACATCGTATAATCAAGAGAAGTCACCCTTTACAAAAAAAAAAAAGAAAAATGTTTTTAAAAGTGGTACATATTCAGCGCTCAATGCTATGCAGTTATAATATACTAAAAGTAGGATTTAATAGTTGGATGGCGTTGAGGGGGAAATGGTACGACCATACATTAGGATGACATAACGAATCCTTTATATAATGAAAACGAAGTCCTCGCCCAGGCAAAATCTCGCATTCACCCATACGCATTTATTCACAGATATCTGCGCATACTGCAACATTTCTTTAAAATATTTTAATTCTGAATGCTTACTCCTGCACCTCAAAAAAAAAGTGTTTTAAGAAAGAGAAATCACCATAACAATAAAGAGATTAAGTGCTGCGAAGAATGAGTGCACCACCATGTCTAGCATTACTAATAATATATCGTAAAGCACTACTAATAATACATACATTCCAATCGTAATCACTGCTGTATAAAAAGCTATTATTAACAATCCTAATGTTTATAACACATTTACGAGCTAATACTTGAGAAAATGTGAAAAATTTCTTTCGAGATGAGAACGAAACAGCGCTATGTACCAGTAAAATCCTTTAAGACATCTTGAAAAAGAAGCGTAAGCGTGATTGAAAACAAGTTAAAACAGTTTTGAAGCCAAATTCTACGTCTTGGCTTAAAAGTCCCTGGAGTTTCAGTTCAGGTGCAGGCGAATATCTATCCCAAATCAGTTAAAAAGATGAATTTCTTTTCTCACTCGATTAAAATACTAAAAAGATGAAAAGTGTCTAGAAATCAAAAAAATGCTATTAATAAGAGTAAAAGTTCCTTCCAAAAGTAACAAGTTCCATTTATGAAGGCTTTTGGGAAAAACGGCACAAAATATGAACTGTCATTTCGTGTCAAAAATTGCCCACTTGCTTTAAAAAAAATCTTGTTTCGTTCAATCGAAAAATTCACAACAAATTTTTGTCATCAGCTGAAAAAAGGATGAATGCCATCATTTCATCATGCACTTCTCAGAGATGTATCATTTTGATATTTATTACCCGCTATTTTCATGTATTTTTTTCTATCCTGGCAACAAAATATTTTGAAATGAAAACAGTAAGAAAGATTTAATACAATGCATCTGAAATAGATAACAATGGTGGGAAACATCTCGAACATGCGTGTTCGGCAGGCTTATGATTAGAGCTGCAGTGATTGAATAATTCTGTGACCAGTACATACAACTTGATGTGGAAAACGAGGAAAAAGTATTTCAGGAGAAACTGTAGGCAAAAACTGACCAATGGTTGAAACTTAGAATTTGATGTTGCTATGTAAATTAATTGTAAATTTATAACCATTATGAATCAGTTTCAAAAAAGCAAAAAAGCAAAATTACAATTGTGTTTGATATGAAATCGCGCAGTCCTGGGAGTATATAAAAGTGATTTCGGAACGGAACTTGGTTTAGAATATATGTTACCTCAGCAAGAAATCAATTCACAAGGATAAAATTCAGGATTTAATTTAACATTAAATATTCAGTCTTCAGAGGAAATTCATTCAACGAGTGAACAAATGGAAAAACACAAAATCAGATGAAAATTTGTACAACAAATACAATGAACTCCATATAACAAAAAATGCAGTACTGGTATGAACTTCCCTATCTATAAAGCTAAATGGAGGACCAAAATTCATTCAAATGATTTACGCCGCCAGGTTAGTCAGTTTCACTTTTCTTAACCGATTATGTTGAGTTAAATGCCACTATGACCATTTATCTACCGCATTTAATTTTTAACACTTATCAGTATGAGATGTCAAAAGTCAGAACATTTTGGACATTAGGAGGATTAACTGTAGCTAAAGCAGTAAATCAGACAATAAAACATGAAACAAGCTAAAACTTGCAATCGAGGATAACACAACATGAAACGGAAATAGAGTTCTAGATAAAACTAAATAAAATTTTAGAAAAGAAAAAGAAACGAAGGAACAAGGAATGAAAAAAATGTTATGAATGAGAGGCACTAATATGTGATTTTTTAATGCAAATAAGAGCAGAAATCAAAACTCAACAAAGTAACAAAGGATTCAAAAATGAAGTTTGCAGAATGTTACTTCTAAGTAGCTGATAATTTAGGTCATTTGTTCCAGTATAAATTGCAATTGTTCACAACAATGAATAGCTATGCATGATACCTATGCTCTCGCTTTTGTTTTCTTTTTTCTGCAGATCTGTTTCCAAACAATTGAATATTCAAATTGGAAAAATCTACTCTGCAAATTAGTTTCATTTTACGAACAACCTTCTTTTCAATCGAAATTATTACAGTAAACTTCCTACGACTATATATAAAATGATTTTTATAACTCAGGTTTCTGATCTGAGATTCCAGTCTTGGCAGGATGTAACGAATCATTAGGATGATTGTTGGCAGATACGCTAATGACTTACACAGGTGTCACATTCTTTAAGGCAGTTTCTTTTATAGAGCGAATGAAAATGAGAGTCATAAACACCGAACAAAATTTAATTATAAGCAAAATGAGATCTAACCAAAGCTTTCAGTCTCAGATAATGCACATCAACAATCTCCAACACAGAGGGTGGATGCGAGGCACGAAGGCAGAATAGGAAAAATGAATGAGCATTACTGAGTATAGACAGACAACAGTAGATATACGCGTATGAGGACTAAAACACCCATCCAATAATTTTCCCAGGCTCTGTAATGTTATATTGATCGTTAACCTTTCCATGCGCTACCTTGCAGAAATTGGTACTATCGGTCTAGGACGACGAAATCCCGGTGCCAACGTTGGCTTATCATCCACTATTATCACTCCTTATAGTTTGACCAATTATAAGTCTTTTAAGACTTCAAGATGACTATGGTTCACTAGAAACTGACTTGTCCAGTGAAATACGACTATCTGTAGACCATCCACCTGAAGTTTACGAATCAATCTATCAAAAGAACGGAACCAGAAACACTTCTCAACCTTCTTTTTCTACTCATCTTAATGTTTTCCTGCCATATATTTTGATATTGTGAATGTCGATATTCTTTTTACCACAAAAGTACCGTTATCCTAACAAAAACTTCGAGTATTGCTACAGCAGTTATGCTTTTTCACAAATGAAAATTCCCGAAACGAAAAGTTTGACAAACAAGAACGGATGAGAAAAAGGAAAAGGGTAAAAATATAAAGATGAAAGCAGATATGCTGTGAGAATAATCTAAAAAAAGGCTGAATACATATTCAAAATCTTTCAACAGAAAGTAATATTAATTACCCAGCTTTGGAAACTTTGTGCTGAAAATACGAGAAAAACTAATCGAAATGCAAGGGAACGAGAATAGAAATTGGATGCATAGAAACAAAATTCCTATCACCCTTCCTTCATCGTTTCATTGAGGCAATTTGATGGGAATTCATTTGCACGATGAAATGAATGCAGTGCCGCACAGAGCTCCCTCTCCGACACTCAATTGATTTAATGTAAATTCTTATGCTCTAATGATTCCTCATTGAGTAATCTTCGTTCCAGAATGGAAAGAATTTACCATTGAAATCTAGAGGATATGGTGAGACGCAGCAAAAACATGTGGTGACGAACTGATATGTGAGAATAATTAAAACCCTTATTAAATCACACAAAAGGAATGACCTTTCTGTTCATGTGCTTCACAGCTGCAATTAGTGATTTAATAAACAAAAATAAGTAATTTATATTTGGGTTATAGCAGGACTGACTGGATAATACCCAGTGAATTAATTGCAACCAGGACTCCGTATGCCAACAAAAGTTACTTTCCGGAGCATGAATATCGCAAAAGATAATTAAAGGTAACGAAAGTCACTTTCCGGAACATACATTGTATTCGACCATTGACACACCAAATTTAACGTCATATTTAGGAGTTGAAAAAATTTTCCGAAAACAAAACCAAATAAAACAGCATTTTAGGCCATCAATTTACATACTTAGTTGTCGATTGGCCAGCCTCACAGCAATGAAAACAGCAGGATTTTCGAAAACAGTTTGCAATGTAAGAAGATATTCTTTGTTAGGGGAGAACAATAATGGAAAAATTACGGAATTAGAATAAAGATATGGAAAAGGAAAAAGAGGGAAGTGGGGGAAGTAAAAAAATTGAGTAAGAGATGGTAGAAGACTTTCCAGAGGTTATCTTATTCGCAACACAGACTGAAAGAAATTATGGACTGGTCAAGTTTGAGGAAGGAAAAAGGGAAATTAAATGGATTTAAATCCAATTCAAAAAAGGATTAAGATAGAAAATTTATGAAAATCCGAAAAGAGCGAAAATATATATCTGAAGTTGACTGAAGGAACGAGAGCCAGTGGAAGTAATAGCAAAATGATGATGAATTTCATTACATTTCAGTGCGATTTCCTCTATAATACAATCGATCACTTTCCTAAAATTTAGCAGAAATTTCTGTTTTTAAATAATCACGGGGTAAATTTGTCGCATTCATTGTGCTTTGCTGCGCTCAGGTTGAGTAATATTAATCATAGAATTTATAAAATTAACAATATACTACCATGAAATAATCACAAAATTAAAAACAAAGTAATGTAAAACCAACAATAGTTATCTTTATTCAGAAAATCACTTCCATATCTTGTCTATCTGAGAATCAGGTCTTGCTGTTTCTGATATAGCAAGATAATAGATAAACAAATAGTCTTTGGCACGAAAAATTTGTTACGCTTTTAGATGTGACTCCACTAACATCATCGTTCTGAGTACAGAAAAAAGGAATTAGTACTTCAGAATGCACACACAACAGTGCAAATGTATTGACGACTCAGAATACACGAATCTGTATAATGGAAGATTTGGGTACATAAGGACAAGCATTTTTCCATTTCAGTGAAAAAAAAGGAAAACATGATGATGAAAGTTTGAGTTTCGAATTTAAATTCCAAATGAAACATTTGGATACCAAAACAAACAATAATCATAACGAAACTACAAGCTGAACTCACGAAATAAAAAAGGACTCTTCTCGTACCTATTCTATGGGTAACGCACTACCCGGACTATATCTTGAAAATACGGTGTTTAATTTTGAAATTTTTTGAGCATTTGAATGCTCTCATTCTATGGTTCTTATCGAGCAATGAAGGCCAATTAAGCATGTCTTTCTCGTGCTTCTCAATGGATGAGAATTTCAAAAAATATTTTCAGCCCTTTGACAATTTTCATTTACGATTCTTAAATTATCCAAGATTTAAAAAAATGATTTTGATGTGTTAAATACTTCAGTGCATTCTAAACAGAAATTACTTCCTTTTTTTTTTAAATTTAGGCTGCAATTAACACGCGATGAAAAAATATTCCTGAAAGGAAAAGAAATCTCTGAAATTCATTTACCCTAAATATAATCCCATACATTGCAGTATTAGGAAAGAGAACTTCTAAAGTTAAAGACAGATGAAAAATTGAAACGAAAAAACGTTTGTCACCTAAGGAACCTCGTACAAATAAGCGAATGCCTTTAAGGACCAAGGATTCAGTCAGTCTTTTGTTGATATTATATTTTCATTGAAAACAACTGAATATTAAATGATGCGCTTAGGAAGGATAATGAACAGGAATAACGGAAAACAAGGATTCAGAAGTGAGAAATTCAATAAAATACTATGAAAACACGTACTTTTCCAAAAAATTCAGATATTTCAGTTCGTTTAAAGATGTGAATCTAAAAGAGATTTTCGTAAGGTATAAAATGGAGATGAAGACAATAAAATACCGTAAAATAGAGAAACGAAGAGTGCAAAAAATATGATGCAACAAACAATAGAAGAAAGGTGTCGGGTGATCACTATGCAGACATTTTGGATTGTTTATTTTGATTTGTTTACATCGTATTATAACCAACTGCGCTCTTGTGTTGGACCGTGCATGTGCTTTCGGGTTCGTAATCAGTTAAAATAATTAAAGGCTTTTACTTTCATCGTAAGACGCTGAGAGTGGGTGGGGCTGTGACTGTTTATTGCTTCAAATTGATAAAATTTCAGCAGTTAAAAATCCCACTTTCGGAAAGAAACCTAACCTTATAGTATAGGAGGAATGAAAATGAATAAACTAGCTATTTTATAAATAAATGGACACGAAATTTTTTAAAAGAATAATGCAGAAATTAAAGTAATACAAAAAATAATATAGAAATTCATGATACTCTAGAAAAGGCAGTGATGTTAGTTTTTAAATTTCGTGCAAAAATGCTATTTCCAACAAATACTCAAATTCGAAAGTTAATGTATAAGTTCAAACCTCGCTTAAAATGTACATCTGTTTTCATTATTCATTTTAAGTTCCGTTGGTTTTGTTCAACAAATACTGTCACGCTGCTAACATTTTTCTTTTATAATCGGGCAGAATTATTGAAGCAGCATATGTTATCCCCATTTTTGACAACCCATATAAAAACAAAGCTTGCGATGAATACAGTTAACTCCGCTTTGCCTCATGTTTTAATCTTCTAAATCTTTCAGAAAAAAAAAGAAAAAAAGAGTGCTTTTAGAGCAATATAATCTATTTCCGTACAATCGCTTCATGGATTTTCGCTTGAAAAAAATAAAGAATAAACTTCGTATTAAAAAAAATGAACGCGCACCTGCTTTTGGTAGAGGATATCTGTTCAAGGAAAGAATAACTGCCTAGTTTTTTCACAAGTCGGATGTCATTCAATCGATTGGAACTACTATCCAGCAATTCATCCGCACGATCTGCAATTTTCCGTTTAGAATTTACGAACTTTTAGAATATATTTGATATCTTTATCAATATATAGAGAGGTAAAGAAGTTCTATTCTAAATTCCAGCAATGTCTAGAATGGATAATGAAAGTTTTGGAGTAAGAAGAAAAACTACGAGAATATTGATCCATAATGATGGCTACGCGATATTATCAGGAGTGACTCATAACACTACTACTGCATAAAGTTATATGGCTAAATCTGTAGAAGAGAATTGAGCCTTCCATTTTATTGGAAATTTTTTGTTCATATATAATTTAACAAACAAAATGTCAAACTTCTACGATTAACATCATCATTACGGTTATAGGAAACTGATAACCACGTTATCTAAATTCCATATCATAAGTAATAGTCGAAAATTTCAGTTTCGTTCGTGCACATCTGCTATATATATTTTTTTAATCCGAAAGAAAGGATGTTATAGTGACTGTCAAGAATAATGGTACCAGACATCAAAATCAATCTGAGTCTGATAGGAACTAACTCCATGCAATTAGGTGATCAGCATCGTTCACTAACGAAATTATTCAAATGAATCTCAGTTTTGGGGCAATCTGAATAAGGCAGTCGTCAAGCACCTACATTAACTAGCTGTCAACTAGTACATTCTGGAATCCAAAGCGCAACGGTTACTATTCAACTGAGATCGATAAATTGGTTAAATAATGTTCGGCTTTATTCCTATCATATTGATATTACACTGTTACATTTTATTATTCTTACTAATGTACTTAATCTTACTTAATTTAAACACTGAATAGCCAGGATATTGAGTAAATGGATGTCCAAAATTATCCTATACTTGGACATTTTCAAGGAATTTCCCGAATCCTTTATCCCTCCTCATCGAGAACACCATTCCCAGTTGCTGGAAATGACCGATGACTACTGTTGCACAAAAGTTATCACAATAATATTTGAAAAACTACTGCCCTATCCGCTGTTCCACACGCTTTCACGGAGAATTGAATCATCGATTAAAGGGAATTCCAGAACGATAACATAAGATCATATTTCTCAGAAATTCGCTCTTGCAAATTTTGTCTTCATCTTAATCCACCTTTCCTGAGCATAGTAATATCAGCATCCCCGTTGCATTTTATTTGCCGATTTTCCGTAAGCTCCATAGCAACCAATTAAATAATGATGAGTTCCGAGTACAAGGTATAAGGAAGAGATATGTCGCATCTATGAAAAAAATTTAATTATGTTAGTTAAATTTAGCAAGACATACTGCTCCATCTAAAATTAAATCTTCTATTACCCAGAGTTCCGTACGATGGACTCGCAATATTAACGTTCAAGAACAACTTCCACGATGATTTTACTCACGGAAAATAATATTCGATGATGAATGAAACATTGGAGAAGCTTAATGTACGAAGAAAAAGATAAAACTGGAAGTGAACGGGACGAGTTGAAGATAATGCAGTGACAAAGAATCGTGAATGAAAGATACGACAAGTATCACTTCGCTATATATGAATTCTTTCATCGAATGAATGAAATAGTAAATGTTTTTGAAATGATTATAAAAAAACGCTGCACAGTGGGAAACCACCCCTCCACCTACAAACCGTCCAAAGTAATACTGCGCTTACCGTCTATAGAAGTCATGTACTGGCAAATGGTATTCACGTTAAATACGATGCTTGTCTCGTTAACATTCGATGATAAATGCTACGTGTCGCTAATCATGTGGAAGAGAACAGCGGAAAAAGTATCCGGCTTATATTTGTCCAGAAATCCGAACAATACAGCACTTGCAGCTTTCAAAAACATCAAAAATACTACCTAAATGCGAACAGTTCGAATCCTCTCCCCTACATTCTTAGAGAAATGAACTCGTTGAGATGACTCGCCCAACCTCTTGAAAAATTCGCCCGCCGACAACTCGCTGTCCTGGGATGCAACTCTTGTATCCTAATTCATTTAGCCTGACGGAAAGATTCACAAACCATTCCTAGCATCTTTTGCTATGTCGTCATGTACTTCTATAACTTTTTGAAGACTCTCTGGGGTGTTTAACAAGGTTCAAAGTCAAAAGTTAAAAAAGGATCATGAAGTTTTCATGGGACCTGCATTTGAAATAATGCCGAGAAGACATAACAAATAGCTTCTCTCTTTAAATTTTAACTTTTCCCGTTTTGATCGCCAAATATATCGGATAGAAAAAGCAAGAAAAAGCTTTTGGATATCTATTAGAGGCAAAATCCGTAAGAAGACAATTTTGAGCTCCCGTAATTTAAAGCGAATACAAAAAGAATATTTGATTAGGTCAAGGAAAGATCAGACCGTCCTGACTGTAATTTTAATTACAGTTTCTTTCTTAATTTTTTTCCTTCACAGTAATATCTTCGGCCAGCCAAAAATTGTAACAGAAATTTAGAATTGGACACAAACTATTAAAGTAAAGTTTTTTCAAAATAGAATAAAATATTAAATTTAATAATAACTCCGATCAAAATACGCAACAAAGCTATTTTTTTCTCAACTTGAACTACGTCGCCAGAATAGCCACATGCCAAGAAGTGACACTAGTTGATTGATTATCAGGATAAAATTAGATTATTGATGAAACGATAACTTACACAAACCTTGGCTTATGCTTTTGTCGGAAATGGTTTGAAGAGACGAAGCAACAGGAATGATACATTGAGGTGCTGCTGCTGCTACTTTGATACTTGCTTGTTTCCCAATCTGTTGCTTCTGCTGATTGATTATAAAACCCTCCACCGTGATAAATTACTGTAAATGAGGATAATTAAGCAACTTCAATAATTTTTGTATTTACAAAATTCTATAGAAGTCCAAGGCATTCGTAGGAGCGCTATTGCGCAAGCATAGCGTCTGTATTACGCAAATGAATTACGGATGAGGTATTTCTGGATAACAGCGTGGAAGAAAAGCTATATAAGTCATGAAAGTAAATTGTAAGGGATCGAAAGTCTTTTCAAATCATTTCATCCGATTTAATTACCATCCTGATTTAGAATCACCAGCTTACTTATTATTACTTCTAATATCGGAAGTACTCCAGTCGTTCAAAATAGTTTTGTTTCCTGATGAACGTGTTTATTATCATTATCATGATTGTTATCTCCAAGAAGACCTGAATTCTCAATCCTCTTAATTACTTCACACAATTATAAGTAATTCTTAATCGAATATAATTCTACGACTAATATTAAGTCTAACTTCTGTGATAAATCACGTACTTTAATAGCACTAAAGAAACAATCCTGAAATAAGCGATATCATAAGTACTTTCAAAAGAAGCTTTCCGGCTTTAAGGCCTTTAAACCTGAGTGACTCGTATGATCAAAGGCCTCATGTCCAATCTTTTACTTTACGCCACTGCAAAACTGATGTTGTGCGAAAAACTTACCTGTCAAATGAAGTTATTCTCTGCTGTATTTTTTAAACTATTCTACAATGATACTAACATTTTGTTGTTCTCAAATCAAAACAATCTTGCTAAAACGAGAATTAGTCTAAAAAAATACAACAAAATGAAAAAGCATTTCCCAAGATGAACCACAAGCATGCACATGCATGCACGCACGAACACACACACACGCACACATATACACATATACACACATAGATACATACACACACATACACACACACACACACACACACACACATACACGCACACACACATATATACACACTAATGATGACATTAGTGATGTTCATCGCATCAATGACAGCGTTAAACGAAGTGCGGGAGTTGTATGTCGCCACGTTTTCGATAAACCTCCATCGATCCTTCCCTCTTTCCTCCGAAACATATGCATAATTATTGTGATTGTGAGTTTTGTTGAAATGGTGTCACTGAAGTAGAGCGAATAGTGTTCACTTCACTTCAACGAGAAACAAATATTCTCTAGTGACCCATTCCTTCCCTCAGTCTCGTTTGCACACGCACACACACACACACATACGATGCAATGTGACACTTGTGAATGACTGATTACACTCATACTTCTTCGTGTATACACTCTTCTCAGAAAATAATCATCTGATTCCTGATAGTGACCGATTCTTAGACTACTTGCTGCTTTTCTTTACTACTAGTATGACTGATGATAAACATTTGAAAAGTATCATCAACCAGTCATTCCTGCTAGAAAATAGTTTAAGGGAAGGGAGGAGGAACTGTTTCACTATCATTACAATCAACGTGATGAAATTTCTTCCAAAGATACTATCGTAAACCGGAAAATATCAGGGAAAGAGAGCAAAATGAAATGATATATCTATCCTACGGTGATGTCCGGTTGTTTCAGAAAATCTGGTAATTGAGGCTTTTTCTTTGTAAAAGTATGCATTGGATGAGGGAGAATTTTTTCTCTGTTTTTCGCATTCTTTGGAAAAGCAAACAAAACATCGAGAACAGTTATGATTTGTATCCGGAATTGAACTTCCGATAATCATATAGCTAGAACCAGTCTTTCACGTAAATAGTGTTAAATGTCTATCAGTTTCACGAGAATCGTGCTATATGATTCATCAAATCTGGATGTTTTGTGCAGGGATATTACTGTAATGAGCAGAACATATCACAATTCGCCATAGCAAATGGAGAAAAAAAAGCAAGGCTATAATATATTTGTAAATAAATGATTAGTTATTTGCTATAAAAATGAGTAATACCATTCTATTTCCTGAATTTACCGTAGTACTGTAATGAGCAGATTGTCGTACATATGAACAAACGGAAAGACAGAAGATAAATTCCGCCTATATTCGCTCGTGTAGCAGAATTAGAAGCGCAGAAAACGTCACTTCTCGTTGATTTCTTAATTCCTTTTTATCTTCCTGCGTATATAACAGCTTGCTTGTCAAAATGCTACAGTATAGAATGATACTACTCATGATACTGCTCTACCTCTTCTAATTGTTTTGTTCCCAATCCGAAAATGATGAACTGTTAAATGACAACATGAAATGCTGCTGCTGGTTAAAAGCATTGGGTGACGTAAATTAAGCAATCTGATCAAATAGTGTGAATTAATGAGTGGGAGCAGAAGCAGGATGTATGAGAGATAACGTCTGCTCATTTCAATTCTTCCTTTGATCACCAATTCAGGACTGCCGAAATTGAAAAACGAAAATGGCCAGCTGTTGGGATAAAAAAATTAGACAAGGTAGAGCGATATTTTTGGATGATATAATGGGATAAAGTAAGTGACAAGTATAAAAGAAAATGGATAGAAAAAGCTTGGCTATTAAATACTCTTTGCCTTAGAAATGCGAGATAGCAAGCATAAAGAAAGCTTGCACTGCATGCAAAGTATTAACCTTTCGGAGGAGTGATATTATCAGAAGAAGAGAATGTAATCATTCTCTCCGAAGTTTGTTGCATAGCTTCATCAGCATCCATTTTTATAAATGATTTGGTTTCCTATGCAAACATCATACGCCCTTCATTCATCCCATCAGCATTTTGCATATTTTTCAAAATTTTTAAATTTTCGTATTTCAAATTTGTGCAAAGTTTAGTATTTGAAATTTGCATTCTTTCAAGTTGGCCCGAATTCCAATCTGATGGCAATTGAAATGCCTGCAATGCGACTAAGTTGAAAAATCGCTCTATAGATGAATAGGTAAGAATAACGATGATATTGATGGTAATGAAAATGTATGTGAAAAAGAATAAATATGAAAAAGAGAGTCTTAAATTTGCAAAGAAGTTTAAACAATATTTGAGAAATGAAATTTGCAAGAAAAGAAAAAAATTCATAAATATCATCCAAAAAGTTACTTGTATTGCTCGGCAGAAATTACATATTTTTCGTTAAAGTATTCGCTCAATTCCAACACACAACAAGAACTGACTAGTCAATTACTGAAATTTTAACTTTACGTAATTATTCAATGATGTCAACCAATACTAATACAATTTGCAGCCAAAGTTCTTCCTTTTGGAACTTCTTCTAATGTGACACACACATTGTCTGCTCTGTCACTTATGTTATTAAAAAATTTCCCCATGGATAACGAAATTTCTATGATAAACGATACAAATTGACTACTCAGAATGGAGGGTCAAGTTTAAATCACAACATTTTCATTGAGTAAGACTTTTATCGAGAAAATTACTTGTCTTGCTTATAGAAATTATATACTTTGATTAAATTTCAGTTTTAATTTTGGTATTTCTCATTTTACGTTCATTTTGTTTTCCTAGTTTATGTCAGACATTAAGAGGAATTCATCTGGAAGGAAATCAAGTTACAATTCAAAAGTTTAACTTTATCATGTTTCTCATTGAAAAAATATATATGCATCCATCTGTAACTGCAAGAAGGAATGGCAGAGTAAAGACATTTGAAGAGTTAAACTGGATAAGGGTACCACCAATAACGACAACACCACCAACAGCGCTACCATTCCACTATTACTAATAGCACCAGCAGTGTCGATCTCACTCATCTATCCCATTCCTATCTTTTAAATGTTTGTTTGTGTATGTGTATGTATGTGTGTATGTGTGTGCGTGTGTGTGTCTGTGTCTGTGTGTCTGTGTGTGTGTGTCTTTGTGTAGGGGTGTTAGCCTAGCTGCTAATGGTGTATCATTGTCCTCAGAGATGAAAAATGTTGAAGTGAACATTTTCCGGCGAGACTGATTGCTAAGATGAAAAATGGGTGGTAGATTAATCACGTTGAAAAGAACGAACAAATAAAATTCTGTTTTCTGCTTTGTTGGAAGAGATGAGCCAAATGTGCACGAGACGTGAATCACGTCAAATCATTGGCTGTGAGACTGGCGAGAATTTACTGAAAAAAGTGGATCTTGAAAGAATGTAAAATATATTTTTTGGATATAGCTGAAGAATTTCAATCTCAATTAGCTCGTCGGATCACCAATAGCAAATTAGTGACGTAAATCAGGCCTTTCCATAAGACAAGGATTGGTGAGGTGGCATGATATGGGCCTACATTCACTGTCACTGGGAACATTCTATTTCAGATTGATTAAATGCAAGCCAGCCAAAGCAGTCAATTGAGAGTCATTATTTGCCATAGGCATAATAATATCATACATATCCCCACTTCCTCCTTCCATTTCTATATAATCGAAAATTTGATTCATTCATTTCAAGTCAGTAATAGTTTAAGTAGTAGGGACATTTTGCTCTTCACTGATTTTTGGCCTCTTGAAACTCCTGGATTGGAACCACTTGGTTATAAAATCTGTGATGATAACTACTTTGGGCTATTATTTTATTTCAGCATTTAAAAATATGCCACATTCATCTTCATCAACGTTTTGTCCACCTTATCAAACTTTCAAACTTTTAGCCGTTGAAATAGCCTTTAGGGAAAGGAATGTGTCCGTTGTAATCCATTTAAGGAAAAAAAAATCCCATTTAAGTCTTCAAACTTCCTCATTAGAATTAAAAATGACTTGAAGGATCAAAAACAATAATAAGTGCTATGAATTCCTCTTCCAAACGTTGTGAAAAAGAAAAAAAGAAGAGACCCTGAACCTGTCTTTATTTTTCTTGAAAGTAAGCGAATGTTTCAAATGGCTAGACGAAACAATAGCGCCTGAATTGAACTGCATGCGTCCATTTGTTAAGATAGAAGAGCATTTCCCGAAGCCATTAAATCATTTAATAAATTACTTCAATATTTAAAAATACTGAATTAAATCTTTTTGTTGTAGTGTCGTCTTTGAATCTCTTATACCATTATTCATTAGTGTTCAACAATTTTTTTCAAAAATGCAACAAAAATAAAGCATAAAATCCGATGGTGTCATATTCAAAATTCACAAAGATCAATCAGTCAATCACTTATTGACATTCTTCCACCATCGCCAGGGATGGAGACATCCGTCCCTCTCCTCCTCATCTTCTACTTCTCTCGGGAAGAATATTCTTCGGATGAAAGTTATAAATAACGAATGAATGAGCTGATCCCTTCTTAATAAACACATTTTTCCCAAAATACTTAAATTAAACAATTGACTGGGACGTCTTGCACACATCTCTTTACATCACCTCAAAATGAACAAATACGATTTTTATTTAAATACTAAAATGAATTGATTTCGCATTACAAAATTTTTTCTTCTGCAAAACAATGCTGTTTATGATTTCATTCATAAACAATCAGAGTTTGGTAGAATTTGAGCATATTTGTGAGTTCAGACTACGGGAAAAGTGTTGGAGAATAAAAGAGTTACTTTGATTCATTATCATTCATAAGATGTGTCGAAAAAGAAACTGAAGCACTTATCAAAGATGTGATAAAAATAATGGAAGAATGAATTCAAATTTATTGCAAAATTGGTCAAAGGTCGTCATTTTCAAATGTTCCATTGTTTATTTTTTGTTAATTTGCTTATCCTGGATTCGTAAGATGCAAGAAATAGTGTGGAATTAATGAGATCAACTCAACATTCCTAGCAATTCTTTGCAGCTATGGTTGTTGTTTGTAAGATTTTTTTAATAAACGAAATGTATTCAATAACTTTTTGATTTTCATACTTTTCTAATAGGTAATCATCTCACGGATATTTATATTTCCAATAATGTTGTGATCGTTCAATGATTGTCGTATGTGTAACAGCCCATGTTCAGTCCATGCTTAGTATGTTTCGTGACAGAATGACATGAATGTCTTTCCCCCACCTGAAACTTGCTTTATCATTGATAAGGAAGTGTGGAGAATCACACAGAAAATTCACGAGATCAGAACTGATAAATATTATAATGAATGCCCCCTTGCATTTATGATTATACATACCACTGTCCCATTTGATTCACTTAACTGATAATGATATCGACTTGTTTGCTACCTGTAAACACCAGGTGACATTTAAAAGATTATGTGGTGTCTTTTCAGGCTATATTTCAGCACTCAACATTTCCTGCATGAACACTTGGAACAAAGTTGCAAGTTTGCTTTTTAGCATGAATATACGGATAGATCGGATAGACGCAACTAGCATGTTTGTCTCCCGCATATCAGGAACAGAGGTATGAATTATCGGACGCGAACATTTTTATTGTTATGGAAAACTCTGAACTTCTTTACAACCACTTATCTCAATTCTCGAAAGATGATCTATATAAAGTTATTCAAGACAGGTCTTATTAGATTAGGCCTTACATCCTCTATCTAGCTAAATCGAACAGTAAAAAAAAGAGCCCTCTTTTAATAATAAATCCTTTAAAAAAGTAAAAATTGTTCAATTCCATGCCGAGATCGCTTATCGCTTCATTTTCTCTTAAAACAAATAACAAACATAACTTAAAACATCGTATTCCATCAGGACATAGCACCATCACTGGTAATACTTGGAACAAAGAAATCATCATAGACAAAGTGCAATAAATTTTCAAAAGCTAAATTTTATTTACATACGAAACAAATGCAGTACAATTGGAAAGCAGAGAAATGCAGAAGAAAATTACTGGAAATTTGTGGAAATCTTTTCAAGACTTATATCAACAACTGCTAGCATTGAACAGGTAAACTAGCTTTGAATTCGTTCATCCTATAATACAAATTTGAAAAAGGGAAATACAAGAGAATAAAGGTATAACAGATTCAGCGGATTCATCCTAGAACAGACATCATTCTAGAAAATACTCCGCCAACATGTTACATACATTTTCATTTTGACTCGACTTATCACTTTTTGCTCGATAGACAATAACGGAAGTTACAAGTTCCCAAAAAAAGAATTTTTAAAAATGAGCCAAAATTGACAAGCAACAAAGAATACTTGACAAAAAAAAGTAAGAAAAAAGAAACATGAAGGCACGAAGCAAAAATTACAGTATTTGCAGATATCTACAAAGCTGAATACGAATATTACTGAGAAAAAAAAGTCGAAAAAACCAACTTGACCGAAGAATAGGTAAAAAGAAAAAAAGTTTCATCTTTAGCATCGCAAACATCACGACACGACTACTCTATCAGTATTCAAACGTTTGCATGATGTCAAATAACACAGAGTGCAATTTTAGTGACAATCAGATGGTTAAGTTGGTGAAACAGGTCTGTAGACGTCAAAATGATTATGTTACTTATGAAAATATTCAAAAATTACTTAAAAAAATGAAAATTAGTTAAAATCAAAAATTACTTATTATTCGTGAAAAACTGCAAAACTAAAAGCTATTAAAAGGTAATAGCTTAGCCTATTAATGAGAACTTCTATATTTATATGATGTCTTCATGTTGTTGTTGGTTTTTTTTTACACACATATATATATATATATATATATATATATATATATAT
>NW_018108209.1:137331-150247 GCF_000183805.2 Loa loa
TGTTGTTGTTTGTTTTTTACTTACACATATATATATATATATATATATATATATATATGCTTTAGTCTATGAAAAGACAGTGGAAAAAGAAGTTAACATGAAGGAAATAAATAGAAACTATTCAATCTTCGTTAAAATAATAACATGAAGAATAAAATATAAATGAAACAAATTTTTCAATCTTCAGCCAGTTGACGGGAAACACTAACATTTCGCCACGAATACTACTTGTTTACTAAACAACTACATGGATTTTTTTCATGTGTTCTCACATTAACCACTATGAAGGACATCAACAGTATCAGCATGATTGAAATCAAACAAATGAATTGAGGGAAATTACTGTTGTCGGATTATTCAGTGCAAAAAACGGAAAGGAACAAAAAAGTTTTCATCCAGCTCAAGGATTTCTGGAAACCTGAATATCTCCCTTTTAAATCAGAATCTCTTTTTTTGCTGAAATAATCACTGCGTCATTAAGATCAAGTTAGTACTAGTTCAGAACAGGCAATCATCGCTTAGTAACTTATTATTCGTTCCTATTTCAGTTTCCCAAAATCAAAAACCAGCTTGAAAATTAAGGCACTTTTAGCCGTAATTGTTTTCCAATAAACAAGTCGAATTTTCCTTGCTTTCTGTCAGAAGCATTTTGATACTGATGTAAACGCTAGCATCCAATACTTTTGGGCACTCGAAATTTTACGAAGCCTCTGATGCGACAAGCATTTCAGTGAACATTCGTATCATGCGGTACATATATTTTTCAGCGCAAGACACTAAAATTGGAAGTACTCGATATTATTTGATTGTTTATTTCTAATATTCAAGTCAACATTTTCACTACTTAAGATCAGCACTTAGTTTGGTTACAATAAGGTAATGGTTTCCAACCGGTGGTCCGTGATGGTCCGTGAGGACTACTGAAAATTATGTCTTTTCTTTTTTATATTATAATGCTAATCTAAGCTAAAAGTTTTGACTAAAGTTTATTTTCAAATTAATGAAGTTTATTGTTTTTGAACCTTTGTGCCACAAATAAAAAAGCCCTTTTCTTGACCAGGGACCTCCCAGTTCCTGGTTAGGAAAACGTTGGGAACCACTTACTGAATAAGGGAATGGTTAGAAAGTGACATAATAATATTTGGTACTTTAATTAGGATCACGAGAACTTACCCATGCAACACATGCACCGTCAATTCGTAAGTACCCATAGTGATTGCTGTGTTTGGGACTGTTCGTAAAAGCTAAAAGTAGTGATTGCTTGTTTGGGACATAAAAGAATAAGTTCAACGACAATAAGTTAAACTTTACTATTCAAATTGCTATACGATATAGCAAATTACTTAATGCACAAAACTGCACAAAAATCTAGTTATCACTTATCACTGAAAAAGCAAAGGTAATATAACAAATTATTTAAATTTAGCAAACCTGTACAGCCAATCCTCGATAAAGTGCCCAAAATCCTTCCCCTCGCAAGACAAACTTTAGCGTAGGCAGAAATCCTTTTGTTACAGCATTCTCTTCACGCATACGAGTACGTACTACTTCTGTAATTAAAGAAAAATGATAACATGTTTTCGAATGAAATGTGGCCTAGCATATATGTAAGCTGATGAAAAACGTTTGGTCCGAAATTTCATCTTCAACAGTATTAACTTCAGTTTATCCGTGTCTAGGAATGGATGAATTCAATAATTTCATGTGGTGCTCAAATGACTAAACAGATTCTCAAGAAAAATCATTTTCTAAAAAGACAAACATTGTATCATCCGAATCAATGATCTACAACGATTAGATCAACATTTTTAGAAACAAACAAATACGACAAAAAACTTGTTAAAGCTTAAGCTGTACCTTTGGATTATCTGAAAAATATGCTAACCCAAAAATATCTGGAAAATCAAATAACATATAACTACAGGTCAAACCAAACAACAGAAATTGCATGGTCAAAGGAACGAACCATGTGGATAAGCTAATGAACAGGCGAAAAACTTTGCTGTCCCACCAGCAAGCATAAAATGCAAGAAATCAATCATCTCACGATTGTCGTTTTCAGTTAAGGACATTTGTACCGTTGACAACTGTTTCTCATCTTGTTTAAGACGAGATTTTTCATTCCACTTTTCGATATCTGTATCCGGATTTGTTAAATCTTTGCACCCATCTACGTGCGCGTTCCGAGATGATTTCCACTTCAACAACAATGCTCTCATTTCTTCATATAATACAAACTGAATCACTGTTTCAGAAATCCCAACGTACGATGCGGTTACTCCCTAAAATAGAATAAACTATTCCACCGAACACTGGAATAAACTATTCTATTGAATATTTTAATCATACTGCAGTATTTGGGATACGATTAACGTGATGTAGTTGAAACTGAAACCACGTCCGCAGAAACGGTTAAGAGAAGAACAGTAAAGATGGAACAAAAGGTAACTATCAGAAATGAGTAGCTACATAAGAAAATATTATTAATATCAAATATTCCGGTAATTTTCTTCTTGAAGATTTCCGGACGAGTTTGCTTAATTAACAAACACTGTCCCTTTGATACATCGCGTTTCGAAATGCTTAAAAAAAATTCACCCGATAAAAGCCTTTAAAGCCATCTGTTCTCCACACCCGTCTAATGCATTCCGTCACTGAGAGTGGCCCTTTATGCAACTGCAAACGCGTTTTAACCAACCAAACTGGATTAATTACGGTTGCAGCAACGAAGCCTTAAAAGCAGCTCATTATTAGTTCAAGTTGGTGATCTAATTTTTGGAAATATTCAAATTTGATAAACAACAAAAGCTTACCACTAGCAGCTGCAGAAGACATATGTATCATAGCGCTATTCGAGACAAAAATATCCAAACTGTTCAGCAATCGTTTACAGCTTGAATAAGTGCAAAAATAAACTGCTCTGAAAACATACCTTTTATTTTTTCTTCACGCAACCAACGATTTAGAGCAGAGACTAAAATAAAAAAGACAGGGAAACAACATTCAAACAATGCGTTTCCATTGAAAAAGGCCACATTGGTTTCTGGGATTCCAAAAATGATGGTAAGAAAGGTAAGTGAAAAACCATTTAAAAATAAAGTTACTCACTGATTGATTCCAAAGGACTGTTATCGAATTTTAAAGAAAAACACCGCAAGTGATATCCTGCAGTCAAAGAGAGATCTTCAAAAGATGCTGTATCATATTTCATACTTCGAGAAAAACTTAAAGCACTCACTTCGAAGGTGCAACACCAATAAGGTTAGGACCAATTCCTTTGAAAAGAGCTGAGAATCCTTCATTTACAACAATTTGTCTGAAACAAAATAAAAATTACTGCATTTCTGCAAAAGCAGTTGGAGTGGCCATCTTTCCGTCATCACGTATCCTTGGAAGGACTGAAGCCTTGATTTAACTATGAGATTACGCAAAAACATTTTCCTGTATAGATCAAGAAATCAAAATTATCAACTGAACGAGATTATTCCCTTTCAGATTTAACATAAATTCAAATATTATTTTCTGGTTTCTGAAGTCATTTCGAGTTATTTTATGTCCTCCGAGACTAAAAATATACTTGAAGAAGGTATATATGCTCCTGCTCTGCTGCACAAAACCAGGTTTCGCAAAAAGTTGTACATTTCGCTGCACTGCACATGTTGGCGGTACATAACACAGCCGCAACTTTTGAGGAATGTTGAAAGCTGTAACATTTAAGAAGTACAAGGGAAAGTAACTTGACTAATAAAACTTATGTAAGGATAAAACGTATCGTTATACTAAACTATATATTAACCACTTATTGAATTAACATAAATAACCGTCGCTTCAGTTGCAACTGGGTAACAACGACCACACTGTATGAAACAAATTAATCCGTTTACATGTTCTCATTCGGCTGTGAGATAGCAAAATGTGTGGGTGAGGTAACCGTATACGGACTTTGGAAGTTTCTTCGGAATATGGATGAGATAACGTTGTGTACGCATATTCTGTGCTCTGTAATCGCGTTTTAACCACCTGAAAAAATTATTCGACCAGATCTTCGTTTTATCTTTCAATTCATGATATTAAAGATGCAAATTTTTAATCACTTTTCGCCGGATATTTGAACTTCTTGATTGCCATGATAACATAACTGTGGTCCAGAGAAAAAAGAGACTTCTAAATGTCAGAAAAATGGAAATTTCTTAGAACCATAGTTTAAAATATAACTGAATTAAACTACAGTCTTCTCACTAGATCGACTACAGAATTCTGAAAACCCTGAAGACAGATAGACAAAGAATAACAAAAAGAACCTCAAGTGGACAGGTGATAGCTGTTCCAGCTGTACCGCCCAAAGCTCCTCCAAGAAAATGCACGAAAGCTTCTTTATCCATATTATTCACCAGCAATCATTTCACAATAGTAGAGTCTCCTTTCCTGTAGAGTATATAAGATAAATGACACATTGCTCAAGCAAATTCATTAAAAAATCCGCCTAAAGTAAGAAATCCTTATTCTATTACAGACATATGGCTTTAATACATATAAACAGTCCTTATTAATAATTTATGATGGCTTTGGAAATTTGAATAAATAACTTTAATAAATGAAGATTCAAATACGTGACAAACGTGTCAGAAAGATGACCATAAACCAACAATCAAGAAACTCAATTGCTATCTCGGAGAGAGAAAATTAAATTATTATGACACTGAACAACCAGTAACAATTTATAACAAAGCAGCATGCACTAGCTCGAAATCTTCACATGAAATAAATAGACAAATAAGGGGAACTTCATATGGGAAAATAAAAAAAACAAAAATAAAAAACCAATAAAATTTTGGGAAACTGCGAGCAAAAAACTTGTGAGTAAGTCATATGGGAGTGTTTTAATCTTCAGGGAAAGAAATTACAAGACGAACAGTGAACCTAATCTGGACGGATATGGCAATTTCGAAGAAATAAGCTGACGGAAAAGTATATCGGTGAACGCTTTTCATTTCGGATGCTTAAGGTACAGTGCTTATGTAGTTGTAATACTTCGCTCATTGCCAGCACTCTATGTATTATATAAGCTAAAAAGCCGATGCCCGAGCAGAGAGAAACATAAACAATTGAGTATGGAAAGATTGATCGATTCTTGCAAAAATTTCTAATTTTGTTCTCAATATTTCGTTTTTCATCTAAAATTTTCCCTACACATTCCAAAACTTTCCATTCCACAAAAGGTCAGTCATTGAAATTTTCGTAAAGAATTTCATTTTAGCATTACTGCTCAGCGCAACCAATCCTCTTCTGCCCCGCTACTTTAACTCTCTTTTAGCTCATAATGCATGTTGTACAGTGCAAAAAAGCACACTAAGATGAATAATCAATATCATGGTCAGTTCGGAATTTCTTACCGTCTGCACTTATTTCCCACTCCGTAAACAATTTCCTTGGCCTCATTCCAACAGGGCGCAAAATATTTCCGCTCATCTTTAAGTACCATTCTACGGTTGCAGCCTTAAAAAAAACCTAATAAGTGACTCCGTGGAGTGAAATACTTACATACTGGAGAACCACCAAGATGAAGCGGAAGGTAAAGAGAAGCCCACTGTTCATTCCCGACAAATGTTAATTGTCAGCTATTGTTGCAAGAATAGCTGACAATTAACACATACATAATACATATTTTCGTTTTAAGAACCTTTAAGAAGGAGAAAAGAGTTACCTGTTGAAAGGGCAAGACAACACATGGGGATAGATTTCTTTAGAGGGAAAGAAGTCGACAGAACATAGAACTGAGGGTTACTACCCGAACAAACATTGTTAAACTTTGAGTAAGAAGACCACTCAACTGAACCTTTAACAACCACAATCTCTCCGTACTCCGTATGGTGATTTCCATCTGCAGTATACCATCATCTTTGAAAAAGTATCAGTTCTCCCGAAGATCCACCGCTTGCGGGATTAGGCATTTTTAGCATAGTGGTCCTAGTCACGATAAAACGACTTTGGTTTTTATTTCTTGCACTGATTAGTCTACAGTGAAAATGTTAAAGATCCAAGGAATTCTGAATTCGCATAAAGATGAGAATCACGATGATAATGACCCAGATGAGTATCTCCTCTAAAATTTTCCGAATAATCATCCACAGAATTGATTGTTGTCTTTCACCAGTACTACCTGTACTCTTTCCTGATTTCTTACTAGCTGTCGCCTTTACCTGACCGGATTCTTTCTTGTTTTTTATATTCAAGCTTATCGCTTTGTCGGAATTAGCGGTGGAGCATTTCGATTCTTCCGTTTTTTCCTTCGAATCAACATCTTCTTTCCATCTCAGTTTGCTACGAATCTTTGGTTTCGTTTTCGCTGGACGAGCTACTACAGAAACCGGTTCGAAAATCGTTCTTACATGCAGTTCTTCATCCACCTTTGGTAATCTATGACATCGAAATTGGTCAAATTGTTCACCCTCAACATTTTTCAGAGTTCCCAAAATCTTAGAGGAATAGTTAGCCTTTAGATTATCAACACTTTTTTTTTCATTCCTCTTATGGAAATTGAAGTAGAAGAACGGTTTCCGAGATTTTTCCATCACTATTATAGGAATAAATAAAAAAAAAAGCTTAAATATAAATACAATAACAGATGTACAGTAAGTACTACCCACTATAGTGATAGAACTCACTATTGGCTTTTACCATTCATTTAAACGAAAAAGCAAAAACAAATTTCCCAGTGCGACTGAATCAAAAGTCATTCAATCACCTCTTTGTTTCTTTTTTTTCGATTTTCGAACCTGCAAAAAACGACAGCAAAAATTAAAGTTTCATCGAGTAAGTGGGAATTGCCAGAGGAGTTTCGTATGGTTAGAAATTTGATTTCCCTGAATTGTAAATCAAATAGATTAACCTTTATCTGGAGTCTGTGCAGATCCATTTAGCTGGGTTTTGTTACTGAAAATTTATAAAAATTCAATAAAAATGCCACGATCATTTTAGATTTTGTAAGATTGGATGGTGGTTATCATGCCCGTAATAACGTAAGTGTTTTACATATATGCAAACGTATATTCTTTGCTTCAAATTTATGCGAGATAGGACTAATAGGCACAAATTCAGAGTTGCTGTTACATCAGGTAACGGATTAACGTAGTCTTCCCAGTACATAATGATTCATCTCATTAATATAATTATATTTTGTTCAAATTGTTGCCATCTTATGTGTCATTTCGTGCATTTTAATCAAACTACTGGTAGTGTAGTTAATGGATCGATCAAAAGGAGATATTCAGGGCATCTTAAAACTCTTTCTGGAGCAAATATATGACAGCATCGCGTGCACGAAATATATCTTGACTGCTGGATGTGAATTTCAGTTTTTACGATTTTCGTTATCATTTATAGCCGATAATTAAAATAAACTTAGGTGATGTTACTACTGAAAAAGGATTATGCGACACCGAAACATACTCCATCAAGTTTGTTACGACCTAGAAGAACCGACTTATTGCTTTACATACTAAAACAATGAACATACCTCGTCAGATGCAATTTTTATAAGGTCAGCATGAAAGAAATCGGCATAACTTGATAGGTTTCAGTAGACCGAAAACAAGTGAACTGTTTAAAATTATACCATTACATAGGTTGGAAATAGTTTCACTCAAAACTAATTTGCGCCAATTAACTTGCAAGGTAGGTAGCCCTGCTTCTTCTGTAAGCTAGCCTTTAGTTTTGAAAAATTGAAAAACTGAAGACTAAAAAATAGCATAAGGAGGATCTCCCACGTTGCAGCTGTAAACGGCAAAGGACAACCGATAACTTTTTTCCAGAATTTCAATCCAATTTACGAGAAATAATTCATCTAGGAACCTTTAAGGAATAGAATTAATGCGAGCATGAAAATGGAAGGAGAAGAATGAATCTGGAAAATTTTCGCTGCTAGTCTTTCACAGTTACTGCTTTATGAGAAGCTATTTGACTGAGAGGCGATTCTTTTAACGGACAACTGAGAATAACTTTATGGAATTTAACAATAAAGCCGAATTTAAGGTAATAGCATTTACACTGGGAAAGGATCAACAACTATGAAAAATTTAAATTTTATACTGTGAAACATATTCAAGAGAAGTAGTCATGGTACTGCGATCTCGTGTCAAATGGCGAAAGAAAAACAAATTATGCCGCAATTTGCACTTTATCCTCAGATTCTTCAGCATTACTGAGAACAGTGACGCAGTGATGCCGCATACAGCATTACTGTCATTTCATATTTAAAAAAATGAAATTACAAGTTCAAGAGCGATTTTGAAAAAAAAAAGATTCATTGAACAAAAACAGATGTTTTGTTTTTTTCTAGAAAAAAGCAGTTTTGGGGAGCCAGTGTGCCAGTGTCTACCATAACTTGTATCAAGATCTCTTTACAGAAATATGTTAGGGTACCCGTATTTTAGAGGGGAGGTACATGTTGACATATTTATTAGTTGATTCGAGAAGTATTCGAGTCCTTAAGTCATTATCCATCTTATAATCATTACCGAATATTGTCATTTTCTTAAAAGCATCTGGCAGCAAACTGAATGTTAAAACTACCGATTTAACAAAAAGATCGTTTTGATAGAAACCAGTGTCGGGAGATGTAAACAACTTTGCATGACACCTTTTCCAACCATCCATCAATAAACTAATCCTACTGCGTTCAGCATCTCCAATACGAACACGAATACCGCATGCATTCTGAAAGACCATGAGCTACTGTTTTTTTTATCCATATTAATTAGACAATCAATCACAAGAAAAGCAACCATACCTATAACGTCTTAGCATATGAGAGATTACAGATCACTTTTTCTCTGAGTTTTTCTGACATCGCAACATTGTGTGCAATAAAAGATCTCTGCTCTTTTGAAACAATCCTAATGAGCAAGAAATAAAGCCTGACATTAAAACTGTATCAAATCTATACGATTATCTATACTGATATAATTCAATGATACAATTCGTTATCACTCTGAGATGCATCCAGTTCTTGATTTTTAGTTAGACTGAAATATAAACAAACTTGCCTGATCTTGAACATTCTCAAATGCTATGTCGACTGCTTTAATTTTCATTTCTTTAATTTTCCCACAATTCTCGTTCTGTATTGTTGAGTAGACCATTTTTGGTTTCATATCGTTCCATAATGATTCTGGTTTCTTAAGACTATTACATTTATTGATGCCGAAATTCTACAGTGCTTTAAACTTTAAGCAAGCATTTCAATCCATCTCAAACTTATTAATTTCGAATATGCTTCACTTTTAGTAAAAACAAACGATTACCTCGCCCATCACTGTTGGTACAGAATAACCTGTACCTCTCACGACTTTAATACACTTATAATGTTCTGAAATATGAGTAAAGCTTATCACTTCATCTAGGTTATCCCAATCAACGACTATCAACATTGTTAGCATGTTGCACTCTAAATATATTTGACTTCACGAATTTTTCGAAATTATTAAGTGAAGTAATTCATGGTTTTGGAAGTTGATATCCCGAAAACTTACCATACTAGTGTAGTTACGAGAACCAATTATATAATGCCACCACTGCCTATTCCTCCGTTGTTTTGTCTCTTCAATCTTTGATTGTGATCGACATTTACAGCAACCGGCGCAATATTCCTCACAAATCATATTAAGCTCTACTTCTGGATATTGCTAAAAAAGAAAAACTTATGCATAATTTCCTTTACCATCAAATGCGATTGTCAACTGGACAATAGTATGAATGCTTTTACGAGAAATAAAACAACAATTTTGATGATGAAAATTTCTTCAGCGATTTTTGCCTCGAAGTTTAAAACCAAATTAATCTGAAGACCAAACTCTTTCGCAAACTTGGACTAATTACAGCGTAACCTTTAAAGATCGTAAATAAGCTGTAATATAAGCAATCCAGCGTTTTAATCCACCCCAGTACCATAATTTATCTTTGTTTGTCTCAACTCTATCGTACCAACCAGCATGCAAGCCTGATACACCGTAAAGCGGTTGTTTTCCGTCATCTGTGCTGCTTTCTGAGTTTTCCTTCAGTGATAACTTATGGAATATTAAACTGTTTGTAAAATACGTAAAATGGTGGAAATAAAACTTTTAGCTTTCGTCTTTTTATTTTAGCATCATATTTTTATACTTGAAATCCCCCAACTTTAAAAAATGATGACAAAAGACTTTTGAAATTCGTTTCAAATCTCATGTTTGTTAGTCCTGTTTATTCACTTGACTATCATAGCATATAGTTTATGAATGAAAATCACCCAAGAGATGTTCAGTGATAAAAACTTACAAGTCTTATGCTTGAGAGATAAATAGGTCGAATTTGTTCTTCGATAAGAGCCATAGCACTTTCACAGTATGGACGAATGTCATTTTGAAGTGCTGAATAAAGAAAGTGAGAAATTTGATTGATTGGTTTATATATGTCATAATTTCATAGCAATAACTCATGAAATGAGTGCCTCTATCATCATATCCATTATTTTCATCAATTTGACCAATCTATTATTTTTGTTCTTATTGTAATTTCTTAACTGATTCAATAATTGTGAGCGATGTGATATCTTCTTCACTGTCTCACTTTCATAATGTTATCTTAACATTCTGCGTGTAATTTATTGAACAGTATGTAAGCTTACTTTATCTCCAGCTAAATGTACTTCCTTCAGCTAAAGCCGTTCATGACATATAAGGAATTCTTGCTAACAAAATAAATCGCATAAATAAAACGTCATAATATTCAAGAATATGTTTATGTCATAGCAATGAGAGTTATTGACTAATTTAAACATCGACTCTTCCGCAAAAAAAACGAAAAAAAAAGAACTGAGAACTAACCAAATACATTAGGTGCTAAACCGATAAGTGATCGATTGTCAGAACCACCTGGAAAAACACCAATGGGTACCGGTGAATCACTCTTCTGACGATATACTGCACTTAAAACAGTGCTTAAAGCACTGTCTCCACCAATGACGTACAGAGCATCACATTCTGCTGTGTCAATATGCTCCGCAATAGTTTTGAATTCAGAGATATCGGTAGGCTAAGACAGTACAATCACTATTAATAAACTTGAAAATTTAAGCGCAATTTTTTCTGTTTTGGAAGTGGTTTGATGACTAGGAATAAAGTAGAAGTCGGAATCGCAATAAAGCATTCGTTTTCACCCACATTCTTTGAGGCTTTTCAAATTAAAAGTCTGACCTTGATTATATCCACTTGTAAACCAGCTAAATTAAATAATGGTAAAGCATTTTTTTTAAAACTATCGAAAGCACTCGCACGGGTTGTATCTACCAAAACAGTGACACGCCGCAAATGTCCTGCTGAAGCTAACGATACATCGCCAAATTGCTTAGCTTCTCGAGCATATATAGCCCGTACATCACAATCTCTAAAATGAAACAAGTTTTCATGGGTGTAAATATAGAACTTAAATAAGCAGAATAAGAAAATAAATGGTAAAAAAATAGCAAAAATAAAGAAAGTTGCAGAATAGAGTTTGGAAAGTTCGAAAAACTTCCTCTCTATAAAAAGATATTATTCAGAGTATGTCTTGATTAATTCTGTTACGCTCCAATATAGTTTATGGGATTTTAATAGTAATTTCTAATGTTTAATATTCAGTTCATTGGATAACATGTAAAAGAGTAAGACATTGGATACTGAAAGGGAAATGGCCAAACAATAAGAAAGCGGGTCAACCTTTTCCAATTGTGAATCTTGCATCCCATGAAATAAGCAATAAGAGATGCGAATGCAGATTTTTTCTTGTGCTCCCAAAGTCTTCTCGGTATATTTGTAACTTTCATCTTTATCCCAAAAACTCATCAGTGTGATTCTGCAGAGAAGTTCAAAATCTTAAAATTTGGAGAGAAACATGGAAACAATTAATAATATCATCGCAAGTCGAACCAGATTCAACTGATCACTTGTTCTGCTTTTTAACAATCAGTTACTTATTATCACAATGTCAAAATATATATTTTGTTCGCTTATCGTTACGAAGTTACTTGTTTCTTCCACAAGGTCATAATTGCAGAGTTTTTTCGGATCTAAATTACATAGACAATAGGCTTCATCATATGACTCCCTAGTGACTGCGTAGCTATCATTCCCCACTAATAGATGAAATTAGGTAATTCCTGCCTCCTTTAATACAACTTGTTCAAGTAAATGCAGAGCAAACATATTGCAGCAACATTAACGCAAGAAACGCTATCACATTAATATAAATTTATTTACAATAAACAACATAAATAAGAGCAAACACTGGGTATTTTATAAGTCAAATGGCCGGAAAATTTATAACTTCGTACAGTAATCATTGTGACATATTTGTTGTCATATATTCTGATACAGATAAGCTTTGCAATATGAAAATGAAACAAACCAGAAAGGTTATATAGTGCGTGGCAACACTCGTTACCTTCTTTTTTTGAACTGACTGAGCTGTTTTTCTTTTTTTTTTTTAATTTTATCATTGTCATTCAAGTAAATGCAGGAAGAAAGTAAATGATTTGATGATTTTAACTCATAAACAAAAGTCTCCTTTTCTTTTTTAGGAAGAAAGAAAGGTCCCTAATATGACAACGACTATTAAACATCAAAATCGCTTGTGCTAGGCAACGAATAATTACAGCTGAATTTATCATTTTTAATATAAAATAAAATAAAGGACAAGAAAGAACGAAACATGAGACAGAGCTTTTGGCCAGAAAAACAAGAAAGAAAGGTATAAAGAAGTAAGCAAGCAACAACTATATTAAAGCATGAAATATGAAGTAAATACAAAACATGGCTCACATGTACATATATATATATATATATATATATCAAAAATAATGGCTCACATGTATATATATATATATATATATATATATATACTAACT
>NW_018108209.1:150409-152088 GCF_000183805.2 Loa loa
CTACTATATATATATATATATATATATATATATATATATCAAAACTGAAATGCATCATTTATTTAAATGAGTCGTAAGTTAATGGACAAAATGCAAGATTTAAGCTTTTAAAAACAAACCCGTTTCAAAAAAGGCTAATATTTATGTTGGAGCGGAAAACACGCACAATAAAAATTGCTAATTATGCATAACTTTGTACAACATTAATCGCATACAAGTGCTTGCATCCTCTTTTGAATCATGTCCATCAACTGAAATCGCAAAGAATTCTTCTAGAATTTCGCTGACTTGATAAATATGTAAATTTTAAGTGATAAAAATGGACAAACAGATCTCAAAGGAATAGGGGAATAGAAGGTGGCACTTGTTCCCATGAGTATCAATTAAATTTTGGAATTCATTTTTAAAATGTTACAGAACTGCAAACTGACGATATCAAGGAGATGACATGGTCTTTCATAGTCTATCAAATAAAATTTAGAACAAGATAACTTACTATCTTCCTGAATGATAAGTTGCAGTATTTCCGAAGCAATCGTTTTCAAAGCACGTTTGTAGGGTGGTCCTAACCTATGTGGAAACACAACCGATGTGTCCACTACTCGATGATGAACCAGACGCATTGCTTTTAGGTCACTTTCAAGACTGTGTCCAATCAGAATTGTCTCTGAATTCACCAGTTCGAAGAATCGCTTCTGAGTCTGGAAGTTACTCTTTCTCTATGCATCGGTTTTTCCATAAACGAATATAACGTGAGAATAAACAACGAAAACTTTTACATCTCAATACAGATCATTCTAATTCTACTTCAACGAAATATATAAGTGTGGGAGATGAGCAGTAAAATGTGTGGGAGATACTAGTTTATAGCTTCTGAACTCCTCCAATCCTACTGTTTATTCACTTTTTGAAGATTATAGCATCATGCCACTGTCCATATAATTATAAATATGACTAACCTTGCTGTTTAATTCAACTCCATTATATTACTATATCGCTACACTTCGTTGTTTTTATTCGTGTTATTCTTTGTAGTGATTTACTAATTGTGCCGAGATAAATACGAAAAAGGACCTACCTGTTCCAAATTAAATTCCGCTCCTTCAATTTGATCAATCGTCAAACCGCTAAATCGTGTATTGCAATCACGCACTTCATATTGTTGACGTACAATAACATCCATCACCAGCTTATCGTTTACATCGACTACTGATATTCGGGCTAAACTGGTACCCCAAGTTGTATACACCATTTCACAATCAAATGCATACACTTTCCTGCTTCTTTCATCTTTTGGTCCCGACGGTGGTGGTGTCTACAGAAATTACGCAAATCATCACTTGCATGACAAAGAATAACATGATTTGAATCTTCCATAGAGGTGAGAGGTAATAAGAAAATCACGGTACAGGAAAGTTTTCATAGATAACTCTCACTTAAAGTATTTACAAGGGGTGGGTAATTCAATAAAGAAGCAATTAAACCTGAAAAAAAAGTGGAACTGCACAGCAGGGTAGTAGCTATAAGAATCTGAAATTTACCTCTCGATAGGTTTCCAACACTGACTTTGGAGCAGTATCAGTGACATGACAATCAGCTACGCAACACCCAGCTACACCAAGGTCCGACTGACAGCAATTATATCTAGATTCCCATAGTCCGCGAGCTAATAATTAATA
>NW_018108209.1:153292-189749 GCF_000183805.2 Loa loa
ATAATAATAATAATAATAATGGTAGTAATAATAATAGTAATGATAGTAATAATAAGTGATTAAAACAGTTTTCGAATTCAAAGAAGAGAAAAATCGTATTTTCCAATGGCAATAACAATTAGCAGCCAAAAATCCCTTTCATTTTAATCTAATTGATAGTTATTATTTCATTAAAAAAAAACAGGCGGACTTTTTGTTTTAAATGCTTTTCCCCAGTGGTATACACACTGCTTCAGTGCAGCATATTCACCTTTCGGTGTAACAGAAAATTCAGCGCCACAACGACAACATATCCTTTTCAGATCTAAAAACAGTAGTGAACTGTAATGGAAGGGAAATCTTGCAAAAATATAGAACAGACCAAAAGGTTTAAGGTCGAAAACCAACCTATGAAATGAAACAAGTAAGAATTTAACTAAGAAGGAGAAATTACGCAGATAAGTACACAAGTCCAAAGCTAATAACATGAAAACTTACCACTTTCTTCTACAAACAATTTCTTTTTACAATCTAATTCGGATGTTTTGATCTTCACCCTTTTTTTATCAGGGCCTTCCCATAAAGGAAAACCATTTTGTTCTAATTTTTGCTCGTCTAAAACAAACTTCGAAAGCAGCAACCCGTAGAATTCACTGCAAAGTAATTACATGACTATGTAACAAAAACTATAAATGTCAAATTTTACTAAAATCCTTCCCATTATAACAAATATCGCTATTCGGCTTTATAACAGTGATAAGCCACAAGTTCCGCATTTTAATTTCCAGATGACAGAACGAAGTCGAAATATGTTGATATCGATATATCAAAAAACTTCTCATGCCATAACGTTAACCTTTCACTAACGGATTGTTTCCTAGGAGCTGAATACTTTCTCTGACCAACTGTGATGGATCCGTGATGACGTCCAGCAAGGATAGCTGAATGTGACACAGATTTTAATGCTGCAAAAGAATAGAGTTAGTTAGTCCGTAAAGAATCTTAACAAATTAATGATGCAACGATGTAAAACAGTGTTAATATTTAACTCAATCTTCAGAGAAAAATTGAATTGCGTGATGAAAAAAAAATAGAACTTCAATTTAAGCCAAATTAAAGAATAAAAATAATTTGCCTTAACATAATTTGCCTTAACACGTCAGCAATACGTGAACAGCGTAAAGGTTTAGGGCATTATGTCTTAGTAACAGCAGAGCCGAGCAGCATTCGAAACGTCTCTGGGTTCGAGTCTTCTAACCGTATAAAGTTTACTTTAATTCACCCAACTGTCAAAAAATGAAAAGCTTGAGTACCATGTGGTAAGCACCCAGCACGAGAACTTCTAGTCTTGTCAAGATTTTCACAAAAAAATGAAATAACAGAAAATATGTGGAAATTGCTATTAAAATAATTATTTTGCAACCATCCATGAAATCAATATACTTCTGCAGTACCTGACTTTTTAATAAAGTACAAAAGTAACATAATATATCGTATTTACACGAATCTGTTTCGCCAAACATCTTAAAAATTACTCTATGCATAAGGTTATTCCCATCATTTCATTTATTGCAAAAATGTTAATGGTTGAGAACTGAAGGAGCACGGCAGCAATTCTCATAACTCGAACGTAAGAAAAAAAACGTTGGAAATAACCTGCAACTTGTGGTGAATTAACATCACGCAAACGTCGTAGAACATTCACTGCAGCACTTGTATAGCCGCCCTTTGTCACAGCTCGATCCTTTATTGTTTTTTCTTCTTGTTGAGCCTGAGCTTTTATTAGCATTAAAAAACTGCATAAGTAACAAAAATAAAAACAGCCATTCTATTTGCCGACTAGAAGCCAAAAAACTGAATGCGCTTTCTTATGCGCTTTGGAAATATCCATAAGTAAGTGTTTATTTTATCATGGAAATCGAAATTCAAAGGGCTGGAGAGATCAACAAAGGCAACAACCATACTAACCTGAACTACGGCATCACTCATCGAACCACAAAATTTCTGACATTCGATGTAAAACAAACTTAAATAACGGGCACGTAAAGCGTATGGGACTTTACCACAAGAATATGGATCTAGTGGTACTAAATTTACTTTGGTGGATTTCGATATCTGGAAAAATTACAAAAATCAGCATCAACGAAAATACTGCAAAAGCCTTTATCTCAACAAAGAAGACATCTTCTATCCCCTAGTGTATTTACAGTGCAAATTGAGTCTGATGCTAATGTAGCGATAACTATTCATATAATTTAGTCTAAATGTCTTGCCATAAAGATGGATGACAATGACAAAAGAGAATCATATTACTCTTAGACTATTCTTACAAGCTTAAATCAAAAGGTCAGATGGCATCACAATTTTATATTGCTTTACTGATGTTCGATACTGCCGCTTCAGCAAATGTTATAATGAGAATAATCATGATGATGATGGTAGTACCAAACAGCATACTTTTGGAGCATGTGCCATTCGTTTTTCGCCTTTACCGAGAGTTGCCGCTACTGCGCCCAATTTATAATCATACTTTTCTTCAGCTGTTGTAATCTTCTTGGCTTTTACTTCTTCTTTGAGTTTCATGCTAGAAAGTAGAATTTAGATGATCAGCTAATGAATGCTGTCCTTCATCCAGTGAAGAATTTATAAAATTTTACTTCTTCAACAATTCCTCTTTTTCTTTCTGCAGCTTTTGGTAGCGATTCATCAGTTGCTGAGCCATTGTAGGTGCACGGACTTTGGTTGCGGTCACACACATTTGTATAGTCGGCTGAAGCACTGATTCACTCATATTCATCGCCAATACATGTGACACAAATACGCAAGGCTAATAGTTGACCACAAAAACCCAATACAATTCCAAACAAAGTTTGATTAATTACCGGAAATAACTACAAGTAATGAATACCTGCACGCTACTATGTGTTATTCGCTTTTCCACTTCCATCTTGATTTCTATTTCTTTTTGTTTCTCCATTTTTTCAGGAAGATTGCCTGCTTTTGATTTCACATCATTGTCGATATTCCTTTGCTTTTTTGTAGCTGGTACCTAAACCGAAACTAACGTGTATGTTAGTCAATTGAATCTTGTGAAGAAATAAGAACTTGTTGAAGGTTTATCAGTCAGACCAGTCGATAAAACAGTAGAAAATTGAACTAACCGGCTTTAACCGGCCAACAACGATAATATCTTTTAGGTATGTTTCAAACATCCCAGGAAAATGAATTGCCATACTCTCATTGCACAGTTCTGCGTTATGAAGTATCTGATCGGCTTCAACAGCAGTAAACAAATAAATAAACAGTAAATGCAAATAAACGTACACCGGTCTCGAAAAGATCTTCGATAGAAAGTTGTTCGTCAAGTTTCTTTTTTGCTACTGATTGTGTTTTTCCTTCAGTTGACTGTTGCTGTTTTAATGCCACGCGCAGCTTACTTGCCTCTACATTCGTAACTTCTTTCACTTTCACATTTTTGTTTTTGTCTTTCATTTTCCCTCCTTTTACTTTGTTTTTCAAGTTTACCACATCCTCTTTTTCATTATCGCTCTCCTCAGTTTTTGATTTTTTCTTTTGTCGAGCTTCATTTTTGGCTTTTTGCACTGACTTCAACAAAGCGATTGGTGTTGGTGTGTAACCACCTGTATAGGTTAGTTTCGATTTCGAGTTCAAACCCTAAATGAAGCGTTTCATACTCGAAGTCGAAAGATTTTAAACAAAAGGCAAGAATAAGGGATAGAAGAAACCGACACTACCCTAAAATTGAATACAAAAATTCAGAGTTTTTTCCTTCGCAAATAATATAATGCATATATTGAAGGCACCACATGCTCTACACATCCATCATCCTGTTTTTGATGCATTACACCTTTTCCTTTCCTTAATCTATCCTAGTTTAATCTGCTTAAATTCATCCATGCATTATCTCCTCACAGAAAGTTGAGCTGCAAAGCATTTCGAAAAATAGGTATTGTACTCTGCATGACAAATAAGATATTATGCTAACTGAGTAAGCCAAAAACAGACAACGTAGCAACTAACTGAATGTTTCTTTGGAGTTAGAGAGTCTGAATTAACAGCAGCTGGTGGCTTAACCAGTGCTCTAATATCGTGAACTATCTTTTCCTTCTGCTGACGTTCAATTTCGATCTTTCGCTGTAATTCTTCGATTCGTGTATCAATATCAGCTACTGATTTCGCATAATCATTCAGGCTCATTTCAGATACCTTAGTATTCTGTAAAACGATTTTAATGGAATTAATTCCAAAAAAAGCTCAAAGACAAGAGTGGAAAATCCCAAAGTTCTAAGAAGCTTCAGAGAAATGCACTACTTTTTAAGCAAATTGAGAATATAAAAGGATGCATTAAACTTTCAGCTTCATCTTCCAAAACGTTTGATTAAAAAGCAGCGAAGAGATTGGCTCGCAGTCTAAATAAAAAGCAAACAAACTGCAACGATTTGTTTCTTAGGATATTAAGAAGAGCCATAAAAGTATCACGAATTACGAATTTGACTCCCGGATTTTTAGATGCATTTTATTACCAAATCCTTAACAACTTACTTCAATTAAACTCAAATTATTGATAGATGGAGCAACAGAAGTTTTCGGCTTGTCATTAGCGGGATCCAATATGTCATCTACTGATAATTCCACTGGCATTCTTGGTTTCGGGATTTCCGGTGAAGGCATTCGTTTACACATCGGCCGTGCAGTGATTTTTGTAGGAACGTAAGTGACTTTAAAAAAATGGAATATTCCACTTTGAAGCATGATGAAATATACTTTAATGCCCATTACTATGACATTTGGAATCAAAATCGAACATTAAATAGCAGTTGCGACTTGCTCCTAACTTTAAAAGCCAGTCTCCATATTACCTTATTGCAGTATGATGAATAATTTTTACTGATTTCTGTATGAATGGACAAACATAGAAGCACCCGAAATTATGAAATTATAAGTAGAACATACCACTGGACTGCTGTACAGCCGATGTTGATGGCCGCTGCGTGTATACGACTGGATCCAGAGGAGCGTAAATAGACTGACTGCAAAGTGGCATAGTTGTTTCGATGGTTGTTTTTTGGTTCTCCATATAACCAACATAGCCCACAAATGGTTGCTCAGGTAGAGTTGCTGACATCAATGACACGGAGGACTGTTGTTCTTGTTGTGATATGTCGTCTAAAAGTTATATATTAAATACACATGAAAAAATATCCTTTAAAATATATTAAATCTACATAAAACATAATTTTGAGGAAGGTGTTGCTTGCATTTAAAAATATTAAAAATCGGATAAATTACGATAAAGCTGTAAAGTTATAACAAAACCTTTAGAATGCCAAAAATGGCAATGTGGTCTAATGCAATCCTCATCATAAGGGCACATAATATCGGCAAACAATCCTGATCGTCCAATCATATTTCTTTTCTGGCAATTAAAATTAGATAAGTCTTAATAACTCAAATACTTGTTGCAATACAGAGTGTAGTAGAAACTAACATATTCTAACGAACGCGCTAATGCATTTCTGTTTTTTCGTACGCTTTTCACACGTAAAAACTGATGCATAATCAAACAGAAGTATGCATTTCTCAAGCTTCGATTAGATACCTAAAGGAGTGGTTTTATTCAAAAACTACACGGGTTGTGTTTGACAATCCTGAATAATTTAAGTTTGATCACCAGATACAAAAATCACACCAATTTTTTTCTGCTCCTCGTAAAAATCCATTACAGTTCTCTTTACCAACATAATTATGCTACTTTACCATTGGAACTAATTTTTTGAACTAAGCTCTTATACTACTGTCGTTTTAGCGAACTCTTTATTTGACTACTTTTTCCAAATATTTAGGAACAAACAGATTTGTTTTGTGAGAAAAATTCTCAAAAATAGGTTTTATTTTCATTCTGATATCCTTATAAGGATCGGAAATTTGGATCTCATCGAATGGAAAAGAAAAAAAACTTGAAACATAAAATGTAAGCATTAAAAATTATAGCGATAATAAACCCTATCCAGAATTTCAAAAAAGAAAGAAAAGAAACAGATAAAGCAAATAAGAACAGAGTGAGAAAAATTTTATACAAAATAGAAAACTGAACTTCCCTATGAAAAAGGAACAGTTGCAGCTACAGCAGCAATGGTGATAAGTACTGCCTCCTTCAAACGACCTTTTTTTTTCGGATCATATCTCACATCAATAGTCGGAAAAGAGTATAAATAAAAATTTCGCATAAACTATATTAACAGAAAACTATTCTGTTTGTAACATTCTAACTGACATTGCGTTACACGTTGCGTACTTCAAAACTGACCCATAAAGATTCTCGACTTTAAAATCTCAAAATCCTCACGACGGCAATACTCCAGTATTGCCTATCTTTAATATAACCTAACCCTCGTTAAAGTCGCTGTTTCCCCGTGATGTGTAGGGAGACATCAGATCCAATTACCCAATGAATAGGATACTTAGAATTTCACCACATAGTTCTTAAAATTCGAATCTCAAAAAAATTTAAAACATCTTCCGGCTTATCTCTAATTTCCATAATTTTGCGAATTTTATACAAAATTTCTCGGCCAAGACCATTCACTATCGTAAAGTCTATCGATTATTCCAAGTAAAACGAAGATTTCAATCAGAATAAATTTAATACTTCTGGATTATTAAAATCCACAGTCTTAAAGTTGCGCTGACATTGAATCGTAGAAGCAATACCCCACCTTTGGTTTTTCTTGTTTTGAAATTTCATTACGAAATTCCTTCCTTAAGAAAACTAACCTTTCGGAACGATACCCCTACTCATCGTTCCTCATTTCTTACGCAATGATGTTTCTATCAAATTCTTTAATATTATCCACATAAAACAACAAAAATACAGTCCTAATACCACCAAAGATATACCACATGAAACTTCCTTTCGCAGTGTAACCTGAAGTATAACTCATGTTTCAAAAAGAAAAACCTGCTGTGTTCACACTCTCTGCTCTCTCTACTCAATTTCACACAAAATCGCATTTCCCTGCACAAGTATATTTTCAACTTACTTCCTATTACATTTCAAATTCATTGTACAAAATGAATTTACATTAAGTCACCCAGAACTTTAAATAATTTGGAACTCTGAGTTTTCTGAATTTACGATTAAGGCCAAAAACCTGATACAACGAGTAAATACAACAAGCTATAGCATTTTATTCGCAATTATAACAAATTCAGAAAGAAAATATGTGCGAAGGGAAAAACACATTGACATCAGCCAATTGTGCAGATTCTTTTTTAGAAAGTTAAATAATTCCAGTTGAGTAAACACAGGAATCTCGAAGCAATGGAAGAAAGATCTATCAGGAAATCTATCAAAAAATTGCTTTTCTACGATAAAATAACGAAATCAGAGAGAAATGCTTTCTAGGTATTGTAACAGAACGATGTAGCTATTTCTAGATATCGTAACATGACGATGGTAGCTATTCATACTTTCCAAATTTTACGTAATAACTGTAGGAGCGTCACGGCCAGTGAAATGTTCCAATTTACTTATCTGAAGAGCCACAAGAACCAAAGGTTTCAAAAGTTCCTGAAATTTCAAAGAACAAGTTTTGTGGTCATTAACTCAGTATATTCCTGCATTATGAAAATGAACAGCAGAAGGAGGATTTCGAAGATTATGTCCTAAACCATAAAATTCAAAATTGGATAGAATCCAAAAATATGAAAGTAAAGCACATTAAATACAATGGAATCTCTGCTTTCCATTCTTTTGCAAAAAAATTGTACATTTCAACTGTTTCATTTTGCACAAAGTCCTCAAAAATATGATATTTAATAAGCAGCAAAACCAGACCTCTGAACTTAGAAAAAGTCGTTGTTTATCTGACGCATCAATAAATGAATCAACATACAAACGAATTGTTGCACCCAGTGAACCAGTACCACTCAAACGGAATATCGTACGGCTGCCGTCTTCAAACAGAATACGTATACCCTGAAAACCTATTCAAAAAATATCCCAAAAAGTTATTTTGAAAAAAGATGTCAGGACGCCGTAAATACTATAACTCCCAAAGACCAAAAAGCTATTTATGAATAACCTATAAACCATAATTCTATAATTTATAGAATCGATACACTCTTCGGAACCGATCAACTTAACCTTCCAATCAACCAGCGAATCTATCAGTTGTACTTATGTACATAAGGTATGAAACCTTCATGCAGATTTCAGCTGTGTATTTCAGTACTAATACAAGATTTCTTCATTCTTCATATGAGTTATTCAGCTTGATGAAGCCGAATCGCACAAGTGAAATACTTAAAGTTTTAAAAGTTTGAGAGGTGAAAATGCGGCTACTCCTTTATTTCCACATTAATCAACCATAATTAATATTACATTTATATTATATAAATAAGTTACCATCTACTTAAAAGCACAATGATAGCATTAAAAAGGCTGCGTCTATGTAGCAATTGTCTTCTTAAATCTCACTCATTCATTAGCAAAAGATTTCATTTCGACAATCCGCCAATTTCCAAGAGGATAAATCTAAATTCCTATTTATTATTAATCCTTTAGTATACTGATTCATTATTACGAAAGACGTAAAAAACCGATGAGCGACCAAGACAACTTAATAAAAAAGAAGACAGCCCATATAATTTGAAAAACTATTAAGTTCATCTTGAAATTCATTTTAATCACATACCTGCTTCTGCGAAACAGAATTATCCACAGGATCAGTATAGCTAAAGTTATCAGCTTGTCTGACAACGAAAATTTCCTTATTTGCCGTAAATTTCTGGCCAATGAATGCTTGCATTTGGGATTCGATGAATGTCATCATCAGATTTGCTCCAGATGCATCGCAATTTTCATAATCATACCTACATTACGAGAACATTAAATTGCATTCCACCACATATAAAAAATTTAAAAAATTGCCTTAAATCATTTCTAAATAATTGGCCAAATGAATGCTTGTAATAATTGAGAAAAAAGTATCAAAGGAGTAATCAATGCAGACATGACACTTATATTATCTTTATCCTCGAAAATAAAACATGCAGCATGTTACGTAGAAAAGTTGAAATTTCCTCTGTTCATGTGATGCAGATAAAATGAAATATAAAAATTGAAATACCGCGTAAAAACATTTCGACCATATTTTGACCAGTGTTCCTTAACAATATTTTCAACTGACTGCTTCTTTTCTTGCAAAATTTGCAACCAAGCAAGTACTGCCCAAATGCCATCCTTCTCCCTACAGTATCATTCTAAAGTTATTATTCACCCAACTATATATTCTTTCATCTTTTCCACAGAAACCTGCCTAAAATTAGGAAAATTTTGAAACAAGTAGCCATAACCTAAATGCTTTTCCTCCTCAAGTATCTCGACACTTTTCCTCTTCCTTCAGTCCTACAGTATGCAGTGATTTATTATGTATAGAAAAGCTAAAAATTAAGGAGTTGAACTGAAAATACCTTAGTCAAGATTTCAAACAGAAAACCATGAAGATCTCAACATTTAAAAAAATATTCAACTTTATAAAGTAAGAGCTATAATTTCTTAATAAAAGATATTTTCTGATCAGTGACCCTACCATTAATTAATCTACTCACCTTATATGATCAGAGCCAGTGCCAAATGATTCCTCACCGCATAGCGATAACTTACCAGCATCCATAAGATTTCCAAAAAACTTCCATCCAGTTGGAGTTTCATACATCGGTAAACCTGTTTCTTTGGCCACTCGATCTACTGCTCCCGCCGTGGGCATACTTCTTGCATAACCTATAAAATTTCCATGTTAGAGGCGAGAGTGGATGCACTGAAAACAAGCTAAAAAATAAGTGAAACAAACACGAGTAAAAAGTTGAAACTTTAAAATGAAATCTGGATAGCCCTAAAATTCCATTCCTAATAGCTTTGATGAGCGAACTTTTAAAATAGAAATCAGATAACCTTTGATGCCATGCTGCTGGAAATATGGAATACACTTCATGTTTGCAGCAATTACAGCAAGCGAATCACTAGGGGTCACAAAGAAACCATTTTTGCCAAGAATCATATTTCGATCCTGAAACAGGCCAGATAAGCATTTACGATTTGCACCAAGTTACACCAGTAAAGCATACTTGAAAAAATTGGGTTTAAATTAATTTATGTGCGATTTAGAAAAGAGTGAGGGTACTAGAAGAGGAAGGAGAACATTTACACGATAATAAACTTAAGCAAGCACCTTCTCTAATAATTACTAATAAGTCTAGCGCAGTCACAGCAATAAATGAAGTTTCATAGAGTTCAAAGTAAAACTAATTTAGAGTTAAACATCCAAGTTAACAAATGCTTACCCCATCGCCATCAAATGCAGCACCAAAATCATGTTCGCCTTTCCTCATCGTATCAACTAACTGTTTCGCATAAGTCAAATTAGGATCCGGATGGCCACCACCGAAATCAGGCTTTGGAGTTGTGTGAGACATGAATTTTGGATCTACACCTAGTTTTTCTACTAGAATAGTGTTTACATATGGTCCTGTAGCTCCATATAAACTATCGATTAACACATTGAACTGTCCCATAGTTTGACCACTAAGCAACTCCTTCATCTGCAACAAACTTTATCGATTTTAAGAAACAATTAGGCAATATATATTTGAAGTGTCCCATCTGATATCTGGACTGTTCTTGGACTCCTTGGACTGTTCCATATCATGTCTTCAAACAGAGCAAAAACTGTGGAGAAGTAAAGGAATATTGCTAACCTTTGAAAAATCGAATATCTGTTCCATTAGTTGAACATAATCTTTCACCGAATCAATAACATGTATCGTAAAAATACCATGACCATCAATATCATAATTAGTTTTTCCGATTTTAGTGAAGTCGGCATGCAAATCGTGGCAAGTATAATATTCCGAAATATTTTTGGTCAGCGTATAGATAGCTTCCGTCAACTATAACAGCTACTTAATTATGAAACTTAAACCTCATAGAACATAAAAGTTTCAAGTTTTCATGCGGTAAATTTGAGAGTCCTGTTCAACTAGGGAATAAAATTTTACTTTCTCTGGTGCCGGACCACCATTTTCGCAATTAAATTTTATACCAAAATCTGCTTTTGGGCCACCAGGATTGTGACTGGCCGTTAAAATGATACCCCCATTGATCAAGTTACCATCTGTAAATGAACTTTTCGGTGAAACAAGATTTTTTCAACCTAAAAACTCATCCCATTAAAGATACCAATAATTGTCTCATGAAAAATTATGCAGCATCACATGAAAATTTTCGTTTTATAATTCGTATGCTACAACATTTCATATATTCATTGCAAAACAGCTGTTGTACGTACCTACGCTGTCATATAAGGCATTCGGTTAGAGAAGCTATCCTTGAATATTTGGTTAAAAAGATTGATGATGAAAACACAGACCGTTTACTTCACATTTCCTAATTATGCATGAAACGGCTGGTGTACTGAGGAAGCCATTTTGCCCAACAATCAGTTTACGTAACTAAAAGAGAATAATAGAGAAGTAGTGGAAATTTAATGGTAGCACAATTACAGAACAATCAATTTCGACTAGTTCTCGCGTATTATCTGCTGTTCTCTTCTGACAAACATATGATTCACAATATAAATTAATAAAAAGAAGTGAACATACTCCATTAGCTGCAGCCATCTGAATGATAATATTGACTGTTTCTGGACAAAGATATCTGCCGTCGCCTCCGACTACCAGAGTTGCACCTTTTTTTTTATCACCTAAGCCAGCATCTAAGGTTGACTGGATGAAATTTTCTGTATAATTTTCTTGTTGGAATTCTGGAACCTTAAACATAGTGGTGGTTCTCTTGCCTCCTGATTTATTAATGTTCTTGAACATTATAGAACATGAAACTTTGGAAAACCAGAGTACATAAAAGCAAGATGAGATTTATTCCTTCAAACTGAATCATTGTTTATCGAACCAAACTGTTACGTTGTTGGGTCAGGGATAAAAATAAAGAGATCAATAAAGGATTAACTTACCCTCTTACGTAAACCGCTAGTACCTGGTTTCTGCCCTTCATACGGTTTTGTGCTCACCGTTATCACTTTGATTGGACTGCACATTTTGTCGTTGCTTCGTTCCAAGAAGATAACTTTAAAGATAAAGGAAACAAATAGGGCAGAGACCGTTTCGAATCGCACGCTTTTACTTGCAGTTAGATAAGATTATGAGTAAGAAATTTTAGTACTACTTTATTTACGAGCTCTATCATATAAGTTTGATCTTTTTCAGAGAATTCCACACGTTGTTTATTTAAAAGAAAAACATTATTGGAAAATGTTTCCCAATAATCCATGGACAAAACATCCCAATATCGCAAAAATCATCCATTACACCGTACCTTCAATAAGTGCCGAAAGTGTTGTGGTGGATGGTTTTTGGTCAAACTTCACTTAATCAAAGAAAAATTTTCAACGTTTTCCAAACAAGTGTTTCTATAGTAAAGTCAGCCTTAATCTATTTCTTCTGTCAATGAAGATTTTGTGACTGTATCGGAACTGTTTACTAATCTCATATTCATAAAGGAACAATACGAATATATTTGATTTGAACCATAAATTGAATCAGAGCTGCAAAGAACACAACTTTTTAACTTGAAAACAGTGTAAAGAGCAGTTAGCGGAGAAAACGAAAAAAACCAAATGACCTAATCATTTCCAAGCATCTATCCCTCTCTCTACCTCATTTCTCTTTAATAGACCTCAAGAACGAGCAGTGTAGCATTGAAACACACATCAGCAACATCGTAAAAACAATTCAACATTCAACAAAAAGTGTGAAAAACAATCACTCTTTGGTTCTCTCTCTCCCTTTCTTACCTCTTCCTCCCTTTCCCTTCAGTGATAAACTAGATGAGAATATTGTAATCACCTTATCACACTAGTATCATTCCCCTTGCTAACTAATCCACGAACATAACACATTCAAGATAATACGACCGATGCATCAGCCCCACATGTTCCAAGAGCCGATCGGGACCGTCTATTTGCAAATCGCTCCTTGCTTGTTCTCGTCTGGTTTATGGCAGAGTTTTTGGGGGCTTCGTCGGGAATCACTGTTGGGTGGATTGTTGGCAGCTTTGACTTTGGTGTCGATGAGATAATAGTAGGGGTAAGTGAGAGAGCTGACTGTCCTATGTGAGCATTGTTTTCGTGTTGAAGATGTTATAAAGAGCATATTTATCAACCAACAACTATCAATTTTTTGTAGATTGTTCGGAAATGACTAAGAGTAGTTGGGATTATGTAGCTTTTGATGTGGCAGAAGTGGGAGAGGGACTGATTATCTTATATGAGTACATGAATTTTTTGCATGTTAAAGATGCTATTAAGACTTTCTTAAAAATATTATCAAGAAGAATACCTTTGTCGGACAATCAACTATGAATATAATGATTATTCAGTAATGACAAAGGGTACTTCATCTTTTGGTAAGCGTCATAATAAGACCCATACGTTGTGCCGTCGATGCGGTCGTTCATCGTATCATATTCAAAAACATCGTTGCGCATCATGTGGTTATCCATCTGCTCGTAAACGTACGTATCAATGGTCAGCGAAAGCAATCAGACGGCATACAACGGGTACTGGTCGTATGCGTCATATCAAAATTGTGAGACGTCGTTTCAGGTTTGTCTTTTTTTTCTGTAGTAATGATCATAGTTTTGAAATTTTTATGTAGGAATGTATTCTCTAGTTATGAGTGTGTTATCACTTATTACTTAACACTCTTTCAAGTTGATTCAAAGAAGTTATACGGTGGGAGTCGGTACACTCTCAGTTCTCGTCTATTTCACGATATTCCAGTTTAAAAGCACTGGTTTTGTCGTTAGCACTGGCCACAGAACAGAAATTTATCACTTAGTTTATAGCTTCATAAGCTTAAGGTTGACACCGTTCTTTTTTTATTGCTAAGTTATTACTCTGTAGGAACTTACCACACTCAATTTTATCGGTTGCATTTTTTTCAGAAACCATTTCCGTGAAGGAACTGTAGCAAAACCAAAGAACCGTCAAGGAACACAGCCAACAAATGCTGTTGCAATGAGCTAAATATTTGAAATTTTTCTTTATTCTGTATTCTAAGTGATTTGCAAAACAAGTTGTTGTTCACATTAAATTTGTTATCAGCTTTGTACTTTTAACATTTTGAAAACCAAGTATGTGCAGCACTTACACTCAGAAGAAAAATTTAATGTGTCAGACTTGATATGTTGTTTTCCTAGCGTACAACAGATATCGGTGAGTAATCATGCATCGGTGACTGAAGAAATATTAGGCTAGGTGCAGAAATCTTAAAACGGATGTACTTAGCTTGCAGATTCGTACACTGTGAAAAATTATGATATATCATATACTAGGATAACCAATTGGTTTTTCTTTTACTTTATTTGCTAGCTCGATTTGATCAAAAATAGAGCCTCAGAGTTGCACCGTAATCGGGATGATGTGTATTATTAAAAGATGAAAGGTTTAGAAAACATCATGACGATGCTCATTTTTCAACTTACTGTGTTAAAGTGATTGTGCTTTAAAGCGTTAGTTCCGGAGTTTGCAATTATTTAAGGAAAGCTTTAAAAAGTTCGAAGAAGTGAAGTATTGAGCAGTGGGAGCAGTTTTATCAACAATTAACAAATGGTTTTAAAAAGGTTTTTAGAGTAAACTTGGGAATTCTTTGAATTCTCTGCATGCGTTAGTTTAGTCTGAAAAAGGAGAAGGATGTGGCTAACTGCAAATCATATTAATTATGTGAATCGGTTTTCGGTATGTCGGTGTGTTTAGTTCTCTCTGGAAAACTTCGTGTTATGTTCTATATTGGCTTTCCTTCTTGTTGAAGGATATAATCATGAGAACACTATGACTTCAATTGAAATTTCAAATTTAATGTGAAGCACTTGTGCGCTTAAATATTGATTAGCTTCCTGAAGTTAATGATATAGTGAAGGAAGAAAATATTACCTCTATCTGCTTTTGGGAACGGACTCGAGAAAGAATACAAAGTTGTATTAAAATTGTTTGATTGGTTCCTTTCTTCAGTGATTTAACCATGATCGAGTTTCTATCTCTTTTGCATTTGTTGTCCACTTCTGTCTATGTAATTTTTGTTTTTTCTCACCTTTCCTTTTTTCTTTTAAAATTTCGTTTCCAGATTTTTAATCAGATTGCTTATGAAAGATTGAAAAGTTGAATATTTCAGGTTTGAGCTAACTGTAATGATTCTTTCCACTGCATTGGAAAGCCTTCTTTTTTGTAGTAGTAGTAGTAACAGCAACTGTGTATGTATGAGTTGTCCCCAAAAAATTAGAGCACAGTAGAGTCTTTTTGAAGCACCTTTTGAAGTCCGAAAATTTTATATATTTTGAAATTTCGAAAGCATAACAAGGATAGCGGATGTCGAAGATTATCAGTTGTTTACATATGAATTCTGAATACAATGTCACACTTCTACGATGACTACTCACTAATTACATCTCGCTTGTTAGTAAAAATAAATATTATTTGTGCCGCGAAACTTACGAACAAGCAGGAAGTATCCCCAGTAATGTGAAGTTCTTATTCAAATGCATCATGTGTTAGCTGCTGCATTAATTACCTAGCTACTAAATTGGAAGCATAACACAATCATGTAAATACCAGAAGGCATAAATTGGAATGAATCATATAACCATATAATTTACTGATATCCATCTGCTCGTACTAAATTCATTGTTGCATAGTAAATGTATGTGCAATCATTGCGAAACAGAAAATAACACCATAACAAATTTTATTAAATTTGGGAATAAAATTGAGTTGAAGAGAAATCGGAACCTCTAAAGATCGGCCTTTTCACTAATTTATTTTTATTGAAAGCAGAAGTTGGACTGTCGAAAGGAAATACTTCTGATTGATTGCAGTGCAAAACAAAGTGCATTATTATGTTGTCAGATTGACCGTATTTGGCTGGCATTAGCGGTTGACATTTGTTCCATATGTAATTAAACCCATACCACTAAAACGGAATTGAATGTATCTAAAAGTATCTTACGGATGTCAGCATATTATAGAACGGAAATCAAAAATACGGAAAGTCACCTGCTTCATGCTGCCTGAATTATTTTTAATTTCAAGTTATGAAGTTGAGTACCAACAAAGTATATCAACAAGATCAGAATTCATTTACTGAAATCCTAAATAGCTGGTCACTACCGTTGATTTGATTGACAAATAAATTCATTGTAAAAATATTCGTTGTTTCAATGTCGAATGAATTTTTGACGTAAATAATATTGAAACTAATAATACTGAAAGTTTATCAAATTCCTCTTTTAATTAAAAATTTTTTTCGGATAATATTTAAATAACATAATTTGCTGTCAACTGGCCAAGTGAATGTCGCAGGTCGAGATAAAATATCCTTGGCAGTGTCTAAAGTTGATGAAATTCAAGATTCATTCTATTCGACTAATACACGATGTACGATACAATATTAGAAATATAAGAGCAAAAAAAATTGCAAAAACATTTAATTCGATTTTTCAGATACAAATATTTAAGATTATTAAGCTTTCCTCTTAATCCAGTTCATAATAATGTCTTGATTCACTTTCGCAATCACTTATTTGGCTTTTTTGTTATTTATAGACTTTTTTTTTCAATTATTCTATATAAATATATCAAGCGTCCAACGAATTGCATTTGGAGTTTTTTTGAATCACCTGCTTGGAGACACCTGCTGCTTTCTAAAAATAACCTTTTCAAATTCTTTGGAAGAAATGATAAAGATAATAATGCAACATTTACAAAGCATCTCAATTTTAGGAAATTCAGGTCGTCGTAGATTCATTTTGAAAAATTTATTATTGCAAAGGTATGGTTGGTAATCTAGTCAAATAAATTTGATGATAATTTAAGCTTTTGTTAGACTAACATACACCCTTTTTAGTTTAGCAAATCATAAATTAATGGATGAATATTGGATTCTAATTTGAATAATCATGATAAGTTAACCAAATGGACATTTCTTCCTTCTCTTTTTCAAGCTATTATTTTGCAAAAATTCATCCGTTCATTTCCGTTTAGATAATGCAATTTGAATTTGAAAGTATGTGGGACAAAAAAGTGAAATGTATTGCTCACTTTACTCTGTCAAAGAATTCTTTTTGTGCTTGTCATTTTCCCTTAGGAATTTCGTTATATCGTTTAATGTCATATCACTTTCCTGTTCGTTTTTATCATTTCATCAGATAACTCATCCCATTGCTTTATCTTTCCATTTCATCAGTAAGTAAAGATAACTGACTCTATCAGTATAAACAACTCAGCTAACGAAACATCTCTTACAACAATGCTCATTATTCGTCACTCTTCTGATAGATTTTGATTGCGGGGTATCAATCTGTCCCACCCCATTCATTCATACTAAAGCGATTTTTCATTGATAATTAGTTTCTCATTTATCATATTTATCAGTTTGTTTTTTGTTATTTATACCAGTACATTTTTGATCAGATGAATGAGATGAAGTTGCAAAAATGAGTAGTTGGTGATAAATTTCAGTACTGAATCGGAAAAGTATCCAGTCAAAAAGAAACAGTTTATGAGCAATGAGAGAGGGGCGAATTTTTTCGCTTTTGAAGGTAAACAGCACCTGAAACAGCAAATTTTCCGCATACGACTGAGGGTAACGAACGTTTAAAACAAATAGTTTCGATTAATTTTCACACCTTCAATATTTCAAGGTGATACATATCTCGAGAATCTTCGAGAGAGAATATGTAATATCTGAAAAAACTTAATGATCATTGATCAGCCTATTCTATTCATTTTACATTTTAAATGTTCAATAAAGTATCGTCGTACAATCAAATGAATCTGATATTATTCTCAATGATTTAGCGTTATTTTGGTTGTTGAAAGTTGCGTATAAATTTAATGAATAAATTTTTGTTAAAATTACACAAAGTTCTTTTAATTATAAGATGAATAGATTTTCCATAAAGACTTCTTATTTCGCTTCATTGCAGCTATCATGAATTTCTCTTTTTTTTAATCACAGCATTCGTTTTTCACATTTTTGCATCTTAAAAGATTTATCTTTTAGAAACGTAAAGCGCTAACTCATTGACTAATTCGTTACTTTGTTTAGCAAATGTCGAGTGCTCGAAAGTAGAATGTCGGTTCCAATCAACAAACTAAGTGACAACAGTATGGTATAGCAAATTATTTTTAGCGAAATTTGATGGGATATTTGAAATATACTTCATTTTAATTGTCGTACTTATCAAAGCTTGAAACATTCGCAGTTAATGAAGATGTCATTTTGTGGGCAAATCTATCTAATCACTTCAATTCTCTTAGATTAATCCAGACTAATTTAAATAACTTTAATAATGAGAATAATTTAATAAAAGTATTCTCTCAATCATAACAATTAACTGAGGATAAAAATGATACGATAGATAATCAGTATGAAATTAATTGCTCTTTATGCCTTCTTGACAAGAAATAATTGTATCGTTATTTGCATAAAAATCTCTTCAAACAATCAAATTTTGTTGAAACATTTTGTGAAATCGTATTGAATAACAAATTTTTGATAGAAATTGTGTTTTTGAAGTGTAAACATAGCCTTTGTGATGATTGTTATAATTAGCACATTACATATGATAATATCAACCGACTGCTTTAAATTCAGAAATGTCTTGCTGTAATGATTTATTTTCCCATCAACATTCAATGATATAATTAATCAATCATTCACTATCGTTAGCATCACTAAGACTATTTATTTATCATTGTAAAGTTAGAATCAAATGCAAATTAAATTTAATGCTGTTATTCAAATGTGATTTAAATCGGGATAAAGCAAAAATTAAAATTCATCGAACAAAGTGCGGATATGTGTTTTCTGCCAAGTATATTTTAGATTCTGAAATATGACATTTTAAATTCAACAAGTTCTAGAAGACCATCTAAATCTATTTTCAGAATTCAATGTTCCCATGTACCTGAACATAACGCAAAATAACTGTGGGTTACTATTACTGTATTTCCAGTTTAAATTTTCAAAGTAAAAGTTAGTTTCCCTTTTCAAAATATTTGCACTTTGCAGCAGGAAGATCACAGCTTTCATAATATTAGAGGTGATCGATTAACTTTTCATTCTTTTTGCTAATCTTTTGATTCAAAATGGATAAAGTAATTGACAAAAAGCGAAACCACCATTTAAAAGAAAAAGAATAACTGTTCAAAGAAAGCATGGCTAAATAATTGAGCCTATTAATTAATTATAAAACTTGGTTACTTATGAAAGCACAACTTTATCCCTAATAACTCTTCAGGCTGCACAATAACAATCTATTATCTTTTTTAAAAAGTTTGTTGCAATGAAAATTACCGGAAAAATTATTCTTAGAAAATACAATCAATCAAAATTTTGCAAACAATGTTGCCAAAAAAGTTAAAGAAATGTTCCATTTCTAAAAAAAAGTTAAATCCTTAAATTAACGATAAAAAAGGCTCCTTCTGGTGATAATCGGAATTAATTTCTTTCTTTTAATCGAATTTTTAATCAAGTTTGTTAGCCTTTTTTCCGGAAATAAAACTATATAATGAAAAAATCTTTCCCATTTTTTCAATGTTTATTGCTTTTATTTCTTGCATTTCTGTTTTTATGATATCGCTTTACTAATAACGCTGAAATGCCATATTTTGCTGTGCAGTTCACACTTTAATACTAATTACTCTTGAGTTGTTTGCTAATATTAAACTTTTTTCTCATTATTAACATAACTCTCTCATTAACTTCTGCCAGTAATCACTTTACTGATAAGTGAAGTCCTTTTGAAAGTTTTCGATTTTTTAAATTTATCAGTTGTTTTTAAGGTTCCGGAGAGTTAATTTAAGAAATAGTATAGTCAAAGATTCCTTTTGGTTAAAATATATCAAATTAGTGCCACTGTTACTATTATCAGTAATTTAACAGGCTATGATATTGCAGGTATAGCAACAAAAAACAAATTGATAATTTATCTCCATATGTCAAACAACCTATACATCAAGTGTAAGTGGTTGCTTAGTGGCTAGTAGTTTTTTGAAACTTAATTAAAATCATTGTGGAAGCGTTCAGTAGCTCAATAGCTTAAATGAAAACAGTAAAATAAACAAGTCGAGCTATAGAAAACGAGAAAAGTAGAGAGAAACTTTTCTTTATGAAATTCTTCCATTCGTGGGAAAAAAGACCTCTTAAAAACTTATGAGAAATTTGGTTAAATGAAATAAATTGATTTTTATTTTTTATTTTTTCAATTTTAGAAATTAATTTTTTTTTTCGGAAGGGAAAGGATGGAAGAAAACATTTCCTTAGCTTTCACAACAATATTGACCAGATGTACTATTTTCTTTGCAACAAACATTTCAAGAAAGATCACAGATCTTGAAGGAATCATCAGAAGTAGGTAATTTTTTCCGATGTAATTAAGTTCCATAATTAATGCTTCCATAATAAGTTTGTTTTTACCCTTTTTTCAAACGTTTGTAGTATTTATTGTGATGGAACAAAAGTAATTAATTGGAAGCACTGATTGTTTTAATGATAGTTCTGCTGTGGGAATTTGGCTGAAACGAGTATTTCTTATGATTTTCTAGCAAACTCGTGCTACCGACCGGCCATTAAAGTAAATTAGTTATTAACTTGAAAATAAAATATTTACCTTCATGATTCACTTCCCCCTAAACACATGGATTGCATATTCTTGCTCACTGTTGTTTATGAAAGCTTACGAAAGCAAAAGTTTTCTGTTATTCTGAAATTAATTTAATCCTGTTTTCACAAAATGTTCTTTGCAACATCTTTAATCTTAATGCTTCTAGTGAAGAGGTTTGTCAGCAACAGAACATATTGCTTAAATTTTCGAGAGCAGGGAAAATACTGTAACTAAGATGTCCAAATAATTTCTCCTGCGAAAATTGTCCATCGACGTCATGTGTTTTTCATTGTACCACCCCCATGTATAGTGTCCCATTGCGCCTATATGTGTCACACACATCCCTCCCGCCCTTCCTAGCTATTCTGCTATGTCTTGTTCAAAAATGTAGTTTCATTTCTTTTGGGTACTCTTTGCTGATTATCCTATTTGTCACATCCATAGCTGTTAACATGGATCTCTTATAACGGGCTTGGTTAAGGCTTATCAGTTTGAAAGGTCGTCTGTAATAGTACAGCCAGTTGGTAAAAACCAAATTTGATTAAGTGGAGCGCAGAATCGAGAGGGACTTCGTGACGACGAACATTTTGAAAAGTTTAAAGCCCTCAAACTTTATCAAGAACCTAAATTTAGTCGCATTTCCTTCCTTCGTCCTTTTCTCTTCTTTGCATAGGAACCAATTTCATTCACAATAAACGATTAAATTTTGTATAATTACGATTCTTTTTGTTGGTTTACATTACAGTTTCAGAATCCAAACGCTCTATTCATTACTTCTTTTGATTTCTTCCTTTTATTGGTTTCGTCCTTAAGAAGTCTTGCAGATATTTATTGAAAATGGGACGAAATACGCCACAAATTTCAAAACAATCACCCATACACTTTCGTAATTTTGATAATCTCTAGTAGATCCAAGTTAACCTCCAGAGAGCGCTCATTCTGGTTAAACATTATATCCATTTTGCAGAGCGGAAATCCTTTTAACGTCACTGTAAAGCCCTACAAAATGTATAAGTTGCAATATTTTTAGCATGTATCTAATAGGTTTGGCCACCATCACAGCTCTGGCAATATGTTTTGGTGACTTGGTGTGCGGTTATGGAAGCCGGCAGAAGAAGCAACTGTCACCAGCATTACAGCTCGAAGATAGCATAAACTCCCTTTTGCGCCTTAATGAATTGGTATGTAAAGCACCGTTGTAACATAAATGGCTTCATAATTTTTAGTAATGTGCACATTCACTGAACTAATTTCCAACATTTTCCAAATTACCTTTTTCCGCCCGGTTAATGCCAGTAAAGTGAAATTGAAATTTTCAGTTTTCCTTGAAAAAGAGATTATTTTTCGAGTTGAAAATCATCGTTTAAGACTTTTTCATAACACTTTAGGGATATAAACGATCGTTTGGAGACCGATCGCCAGCAATGGAATTACACGATAGTTTAGATGACCTGTTGTCTCTGCAAAATATTGGTAAACGACCTGCGTTAAGTCCAGCAGATCAATATGCTGAACAACTCGATGTTCGTGACCATTACATTTGTGCAGTTAATTACAATGCATTTTACCGTTGTTTTCATGACGACATAGATACAGTAGTCGATGGTGGTTTTGAAATCTTCAAATTTATCCGTTTAAAAGGTCAATATATTTATTCATTCATTCAGGTCATGCAACACTTGGCAGCTGCTGGCAAGAAAAGGTCACTGTCACCGGCAACTGATTTTCAGCAGCAAATAAAGCTTCCACAGATACTAATGGATGTAGGTCGTTAAAAGAAAAAAGAAAAAATATCAGTTTTCCATGTTTATTCATTGATGTTTGAATAAGTCAAGGATCTCGAGAAAAAACGTAAAATTTCAACTTATTGTTATGGCTTCCCTAATTACTCCAAAAGCAGTAAATACCACAGTTACTGTTATCATTAACACTACCATTATTACTATCAATATTATGTCTAAAACATATCTTTAAAACTGTTTCCGACCTAAAATATTTTATTGTTTCGGAACTTTAAAACTTAAATCAATTTAGAACGACAGTGCAAAATTTAATTTTGAGTCAGCGATCAATTCCAACAAGAATATCCCATGAAATATTAACTTAGCTGCACAGACCTACCACCGATTATCAAAATGAAATTTGTGGCGTATTTCGTCCCATTTTCAATAAATATCTGCAAGACTTCTTAAGGACGAAACCAATAAAAGGAAGAAATCAAAAGAAGTAATGAATAGAGCGTTTGGATTCTGAAACTGTAATGTAAACCAACAAAAAGAATCGTAATTATACAAAATTTAATCGTTTATTGTGAATGAAATTGGTTCCTATGCAAAGAAGAGAAAAGGACGAAGGAAGGAAATGCGACTAAATTTAGGTTCTTGATAAAGTTTGAGGGCTTTAAACTTTTCAAAATGTTCGTCGTCACGAAGTCCCTCTCGACTCTCGATATTCCATCCTCCCTATCCTACTTAATAAAACTTAATTCCTGTCGGGTTTTCTATAAACAATTCTTTAGGAACTCTTAAGTTTTGAGCAAGAGACTAAAACCTGATAGCTTTGTAAATTAAGCTTTAATTAAAAAAAAAAAACTGAATTTAGTCACATTTCTTGTGGTTAATCAGCTTTTTGCGGTTGATCAGCGTTGATATGGCAATCAAGCTCCCTTCAGCGTTAAAAAATAGTAACAATTATATCAAAATAACAGTTACTGATGCTTTCAAATCCTAGTTCCTTTATAGTTTTGTTTCAAAATTTCGACACACACCACATTATCAATTCACCAAAAAAATTTTTATTTACACAATTATACAAATATAAATTGTCAGTGTTTACGGAAGGACAACAACATATGTATTGTTGGTAGCAGAAGTTTGGAACTTCAACCACCACGTCAAATTTTAGCAATTTCAAATTTAAAAAGAATCTTACCTTTTGGAAAATTCAAATAAAGGAACGAAAAAGAAGGCGCCAGTTCCATTAATTAAATAACAATTACATCGTTCCTTTTATTTTTTATTTTTCATTAAATACATTTGATGAAGTATAACAATTTGCTGAAATATCTCAAGCTATATCACATCTTCATCCATTATACGACATCAGCGTCGTTATTCGGATCTCTACAAATGATATCATCATAATATAACAATAATGAGAAATAAACATTTGCAAAAATTCACTTTCATTATAACATGTAATTGGAAGAACAAATGGAAACACGTATATTTCATTTAACAAAATGATAAATGCAAATTGAAAAATAGAGACAAAGGGAAAAAAGTTGAACAAAATGCACATATAAATACATCTGCTTGGTGACAAAAAGGCAAAAATTGCATTCTTTTTTAAGAAAGAAAAGAATTCAATCCTGAAAAAATAATAAATTGAAATCTTTTCTCTTGCAAAACACAAGAAAAATATCTTAAAAATTTTTTTTCTGGACAAATGAGCTTGAAGATCATGAGCAGATAGTTCCAGTAGAGACATTAATATCTTAGATAGTTCAACATGAAGCCAAAATGTGTTTGCATCTGATTATTCTCGAAATGAATGTCTATGTTGGATAATTTTTGATTAATTACGAAAAGTACTAATTAGTCACGATGACTTCGAATTGTCTCTTACTGTAGATATTACTGTAAATAAATTAAAAGTTGCAAAAGCTCATCAGTATTTCAAGCCCAGATCTATTATGTACAAAAATAACTGAATTTAAAAAAAGAAAAACAAAAAGAACAAAAAAAAAAGCAATGAACAAAGAAACAATCATAAAGAGTGATAAACTGGGCGCCTTCAGAAGTGAGAACAATTTAGGTATCAAAGCATAATGTTCATAGGAAGTGGGCAATGTTGCTAAAAGGCAAGCTTAAAGAGACACATTTAAAAAAATAATTCATATAATGTTCAACAAATACAAAATATATTTTACCACCGGTATTGGACATTTTTCCTGATTCTCAATTTCAACTTGAATCAAACCTGACATATCCTAACAGTGATGGGAATTTCTTTAGCCTGCAACAAGTCTGTACAAACGACACGTCGATTCTGGTACCGGTGATACCTCGAAAACAAAACCGATCACCATCAACGGTTCCTTCGTATCTCGATTTGTCACCACCTGCAAATTATTCAGCTAAAAAAAATTCGATGATTAAATTAATTAAGTTACTTCCTATTCCTATGTAATCATTTCACCAACTTTTCGGCAAACTAGCAATTTGTCGCAAACACAGTGCAGAAATTTGATTTACAAAAATATCAATGATGCAAGAAACTAACTGGCGAGCAAATGGATCACAGACCTATTGAAATTTGCACCACGCCAATGTTACCTGTAATACTGTGAAATTATATAACACGCTATTCATTAAGTCATGGCTTTGCAGTTTCTTCAGCTCTGCGACAAATTTCACCATATATTCACACATCGGCGATCCTTCCAATCGAAAATTAAATTTTCTTCCGTTTTCAATCGGTGAATAGATCTGGAAAAGATTACAATGCTTTTAACAAAGAACTATTGGCACATTGATTTCTACTTTTAACTAAAAACAAAAGTAGTGACATCTAAAAGCGCTCAATCCGATATAGATCTTATAATTACAAATTGAGGCTTTTACATTGACAATAGCTTACTCACTTTTACATACTAATTGAAGCCTCAAGATTCGATAAGCTTTGAGAATCATCAGCCCTACTTTTTTTAGAATAGTTAAATGGAAGAATGAATGAAGAGCAAATACAGTACGAGACTAAACCATCACTTATTACGATATAATTCCAGAAAATTCAATTTTTGAAAATTTAAACCTACCTCAACTTTTTCGATCACTTGTTTGCCAAACGAGCATACTTTTGTTGATACTGTGATATCAAATCGTTGGGTACTTTCATAGAAGCTATCAACTGCATAAAGAGCAGAATTATCATCGGGTAAAGTGAACTCGATGTTAGCCCAACATTTCACAAGGAAAAAACCGTCACGAGGCCCTGCAGCAAATAATTCGCCGAGCACAGGTGGATATTTCTCTGCTATATCCTCCAGCTTGAAAGTCTGAAAATAAGTAATAAAACTAGGTATGATTTTGATCCCCGTTAGTCAAACAGAGAAATACGAAGAGTAATTTCTGAATCACACGACAGCTGAATTTTCGGTGATTTCCACTGCAATGGTATAGAGTGATATGGTCAATTTAACAAATCTTTCAGCCCTTATAGAAGAATCATTCATTCTTCGTCAACTCTTTAGCTATAATCTTTTTCCTTTTGAACGGCTTTCACATTACAAAAACATTACTAAATGTCAAATTTCCCATAAGGTTTGACATTTTCACATTTTCATGACATCTTCCCCGCCCTCAAATTCTACGCGTAATCCTTCTCATAACAATCGTTATTCTTCCTGCTTTCTCGACCTGATAGTGAGTTAGAGAAGGATTATAAACAGGGAAATCAGCATTAATCAAAATATAATTGGATGATCTAAAAAACCTGAACCGTACAATTCCACCAGCATTACAGCATGATACCTAAAAAAAGTTAACATAGCCTCATTCAGTGAATTATTATGCGTATCACGTGACATGGGGACCGCAATTTCTTCATAGGAGAGTTTGGAATAATTACAATGCAAGTATTGATGCTTAGTGACAATAGGTCAGTGCGCTGAGAAATGAAGTGACCTCGAATAATTCCAGTGCACTTTAAGTGTACGGCCAGAAAGTCATTTAATTCATCTATAAAATCCAATTTTTAAAATTTTCAAATTTCCCTCAAATATTCGGCCAACTTCCTGAGACTTTGGGAGTAACGGAATAAGGCCATTTTTGGCGAAATATACCTTCTTAATATATGGTAAGGATTGTAAACTCACGTATTACTTTAATTATTTTGTATTACTGCTAATATAAAGTGTTGAAAACATTACCTCGAGTGGTTCATCGGCAAGTTTCGGTATTCGCACGAGGTCTACCCGTGAAGCAACGTTGTTTGGAATGGGTTCAACATAAGCTGTGAAACCGCACAAGGTAAGCATTGAAGAAGCAATAGCACGGTCATCAAGAGATGTCACAGGCGACAACTTTTCGGCTGGTGACTGCCCATTCAACGACACTTGACCATTGTTGTAGCCATTTATTCTGAAAACAATGATTTGGCACATATATACGATGAAATAAAAGGTTACAAGAATTTCTAGCCTGGAATTCGATTCTGGTATAAGACGGAACACTAATTCGGAATTGAATTTTAATCATTAGACGAATAAAATATACCAATTTCGAGCTTATCTAATTTTTCTAATATTGTGAAAGAAACTTACTCGACGATACGCTGATAAGTTTTGAGGTCGTCTTGAGCTGAAAACGCGGTCTGTGCCGCAGTTGGAGCTGGAAAACCCGCGGGCCATACCGTTGGGTAAAGCGCCCGAGGTAATACATTTTGCTTACTCATCGCCAGCATCGATAGATTGTTCAACGCGGCTGACATTGGTTTTTCTTTTTCAGCACTGGTACCAGGAACAGTTGCGCTAACAGCAGATGGCGGAGATGCTTCCGCTGACTTAAAATTCAAATTGTATCAATTCTTCTAAATTTCATACTTTTCAAATTTTTGAAAGTGAACTAATGAATGTCGATACGTATTCAAATATGAACTAACACATTTGATTTTAAAATAGCTTTACATTCAACTGAACACACCTTCAGCTTAGCCTGAGTTTCGCGAGCTTTCTTCCGCGCTAAAACTTGAATATGTGATGAAACCTGTTTCCGTGTCCTCGTTTTGCCACACCTTATCTTGATATATCGAGCTATTAATTCATTCCGACCTGAAATTCAAAAGTTTCAAGGCTGCTGTACAATCAAATCTTATATTGATCGAATGAATTTAGTCAAATTCGAATGATCCAATATTAGATTGTTTCTGATTCATTGTCACACAAAATGTGAAAGGATCGCAACTAACAGAGTAAGCAAACTCCAGAAATTCAACCAGTGAAAGATGAATTATTACTTAGTGATCTGATACAAATATGTTTCATCATTACAAATATTCTTGTTTCTGAACACTTTGTTCTTGCCGCTTCTCTGATAACCCATAAAAATCGCTTGTTCGATCAATCACCGCTTGAATTTCTCATGAAACTTACAGTTATATCATTTGTTCACATATATCACTGCATGCTGCAATGCCTAATATATGTCAAATTGCAAGGATGTCAGATTTATACATGTCTCTATGCATGTAAATGTCGAAAATTAAAACATCAGATTCTGTTTATACACCTGCTCTGTTCGTTGCAAGGTCATCTGATTCAGTAAATGCAATCCATTGATGCGTGAATGTTTTGATTGGCTTTAGCGAATGGTCAGAACTGCACATTTTCCACATAGTTCGGCAGGAAAGGACTGTGGTCATCTCAAGGACGTTACTAACATCATCACATAAGAAGGGCTATTCCCTCTTTCCCTTTTATTCCCATCTGCTTTCTTCCCAGAATAGAGTCAAATTTTGTTCAGTCACAGATACAGCGGGATGAAGCGAGAAATTCCTATTTTGGAAATTTCCTAATATTCGACCTGAGGGGACAAAATTTAGAAGTTTAAAATTTTAAACATTTAGAATGCAAACGAATGCACAAAGTGAAGCTTATATTATGTCATATCTGTTCAAGTTGTAATAATTTGAATTTATTAGGCAAAATAAACTAGATTAGCTAGTTTTTTTTTTTTTTATTGTAATTGTCAATTATTTTGTTCTCAACTTTCTTGCCAATCATTTTAATTTTCAATTCAGTGAATCTCTTCGTCAAATGTCAACACATTCATCATCACTTCCTAAGAACTTTTAATATTAGAAATTTCTTTTTTTCTTTTTTTGCAAGGAAAAAGGATAAAACAAAAAAAGAGAGAAATTAAAATGAATCATTGTTGTAAAGAAACAAATCCCATATTTTGCTTCTGTTCGTTCATTCTCCTTTCCACAATGATGAAAATGACAAGAGAATGATACTAATGATGGCAATATAAAATATGAAAATTTCTGTCGCCCTGTTGCTATTTAACAAAAGCTGGTTTTATTTTAAAAGTGAAAAAAAAGGATGATATTTTCGGTGTTGAAAAAGAAAAAAGGAATTATTTTATCAAAAATAAAAGAAACATTTCCTCGTGTATAAAAAAGAAAAGAAATTGTGGAAGTTTTGAAAAAGACTGAAAATGAATTTATTAATAAATCCTTGAGGAACCGTAATTCTACTTTTTGCCTTCCTTATATTTTAGTGACTCATAAAATTTGGTTGTGAGCAACAGAAATGGTTCCAAATTTGGACAAAAAGCTGGTTAGTTAAGCTTTCGGTTAATTACGGTTTTCAAGAAATTTGTTGACTGTCGTATGTAGTTTGTTTGTAGAAATGTCTTAAAAGTGTGTTGAATAAGAAAAGTTTAAACTGGAATATTTTTTGTCGAAAGGTCATCGACCTTGAACTCTATGATTAATAGCGGGTATTTTCTAAACATCTTTAACAATCAATATCACAATTATCCAAACAAATGAAACAGAAATCTGAATAACATTCATTTGCACCATTCTTTTCTTTTTTTAAATTTTTCTACCAACGTTAATCGTTATTTTCAAATTAAAATTAATGCAATTTATTCCTCACTAAATCGACAAAAGATGGAAAACTTAATAAAGGTTATAAACAACAGATATAAGAACATTTACCGTACCCTTCATATAGACTGCTATATCCTTCCAAATATAAATTTAATTGTATGTTATAAACAGCCATGAAATTCCACGCATATTTTTAAAAAAAATTTTTTCCCAAAAAGATGAAATTCCCGCAAAAATTTCTAAAAGCATTAAGCAAATGAAATAAAAATTGTAATGTTAGCAGTTTGTGATATGAAGAGAAGTTAAAAATAAGAAACCAAATTTCCTGGTTAAATTTCCTTTTTGATTATTTCCGCTTTCCTTCAGCTTCTCTTAGTCTTTTTTTTTCTGAAGTTAAAATGAGAAGCAAACAAAAATTGATAGCTTTACCGAAGAACCGATGAAGAGAGGACTGGAGGAGGAGGAGGAGGAGGAAGAGGAGGAGGAGGAGGAGGAGGAAGAAAAAAGAAAAGGAATTAAGGGCAGATGTGTTATAATAATATACTGCAGGTGATGTTAAAGGATAGTAAAATCCCTTAAAGTATGCAAATATATAAAATAACAGGAGGGAAAGTGGTCATATTATGGAGAGAAGGTCCATCGAGGTTGGGGGTAGAAGATGGATGCATAAGGGTAAAAGAAAGGGAGTGATGAAGGAGATCCACAAACATCTGCCCTTTTTCCGATGACCGGCCATGTACTCGTTGTTGAAAATTGTGGACAATAAATGTCACCACACGGACAGATATACATGTAAGCTATGGTAAACAAATGCAGGATAGCAGCATCAAATGCATATGGAAACTGATAAATGAGGATGGAAAAGGTTAGAGTAGTCTAATCAAGATTGAAAAAGGCCAAGGCCAATTGGATATTTCTTTCACAAATAAGATTATCAGACAGTTGCATTCGATAATACATCATTATTCGATAGACGAAAATTGTAATAAGTTCCTTTACAAATAAACAAAATAAACTCTTTCTAATATTAGTACCCATTTGTATCATTTGTAGCAGCCCATGATTGTGAATTTTTACCAAAGATATCCAATTGGGAGAGAGAATATTGTAATATTTCATGGATATAATTTACCTAATCTAACAAGAGATAATATACAGAATACCAGAAGTCTAATAAAATTTATGCTTACCATACATTTTCCCTTCATCGCTGAGGATAATTTTCCGCCGGCCACATGGCGGATAAATTTGTAACGCTTCTTGGAATGCCTTAATTTAATTCAACAATGAAAAAATAATGTCTTACTTGCAACAAATAAGTTTTAATTAATTACTGATTGGAATCCGTAGCATAGACACATTTAGAAGTATTGAAAAAGCACACTAGAATACCTGGTCAATATCAGGTGACCAAACACCTTCAGCATCGGCAGATAAATCAGTGGCTGAAGAACTAGCTTGAGCTGGTTCGCCAACATTTGCCTGATCACCGGCGGTTGGAGACAACTGAAACGGAATCCTTAAAAATTCAAATTCTTGCGACTCATATATGGCCTAGCATCTTATTATTCTCTTTGGAAGTACTAATTAAAAGAACCAGAATCACTTAATCCGATGAAATCATAAAGGATAAAAATTACTTCTGGAAAATTGTTTAGAAATACACCATCCATTTCAAATAATTTCCAGAACTGTCCACAAAGCAATCTATCTATACTCATCATGCAAAGAAATATTTAAATTGCGAAGGTTTTTTGAATTTCAGTTGACTAATCTTAATTACACTAGCACTAATTATTACCCTTACAATCCATGGTGTAATGGGGTAAACGAAAAGTTAGGAATATATATATATATATATATATAGATCAAAGGATCAAAATCCCGAAAATCCCTGGAAAATTTAAATTTGTTGAGAGTTATTCCACATAAATACAATCAATGAATCAATTTGGAAGGTGCATTCAAATTTTACTTGGTTAAGGATGGATTGTCCGTTCATTTGCCAGATGTTTGGTTTCTGATCTAAAGGTGAACCCGCTGACCTGAAAACAGAAACTTAAAGAAAGTGGAAAGCACTAAGCAAATCGTATCGTAAATGTAAATAATCATATAAAATCAGTTAAGGAATCGAAATAGTTGATATTCCACTGTTAGAATTCAGACGCAACCATTGAGCCTGAAAATTTCCATTAATAGAGTGAAGGATTTACTGGGGATGGGTTTCAGCCAAATGTTTTTATCATAAGATCCTAAAAATAAGTGAAATATACGTATACCTGTTTGAAGCGATATCATCATTGGATGAAGCGGCTGATGAGAGGATATGTCGCTGGGTACCAATCACTTCCTCTTGATTCATCTGCAAATACCATTGTTCAATGGCATTTATTCAGCTAAGTTTAGCTTTGACTAGAATTAACCAATCAGTTAAGATTAAGGATGAAAATTTACTTTCGGAAAATTACCTAAAATAACATGATTCACTTCAAGTTTTTTCTAGAATTATCCACAACTGATCATACATATCTACTATGCCAAAAAAAAAAACAATTTCGAAAAATAGTGGCAATGACCATTAAAAACGGATACCATGGAATGAGAAGCAGACCGAATCAAAAGATGGAAGTCCGACATCTAATTTGAAATTCAGGTCTGCTGGAAATCACTCCAAATAGAGACAAATAGCGAATTTTATTTACGAGATAATGGTTAACTAACGTTAATCAGATTAACACTTGATGTAGTTTTCAACTGTTAACTTTATTCCCAGTTACGGCTTCTTATTGAATTTATTTCCAGTTAAGAATCATTTATCAGTAAGTGGAACAGCGTCAGCGATTAAACAACCGATATGCTGAGTCCCTTCCGGAAAGACTCATACAGCACTCATACTACATAATCGACTACCTGATTAAATTAACCATTTGCATTTCAAATTTCTTAACCCATGCATTTTTAAGAATCTTATTTGTGAAATTTCAGCATCTAATATATCAAACTTTAATTGTATTTAAGGTATATCGAAATATTTTAAGCATTTTAAGTATATAACAAATTTCTAAATTTCTGATTTAAAATCCAGTTACTTGCAATTGTTATTATCAAATTTCAACTCATTCGCTGAAAAATAAGCTGATAAAATCATTTCAATCTACTTCCTTAAATCACAAATTTGTTCTCAACTAAGATCGCATAATTTGAAAATGATACTATTTGAATGATAACATTAGAATAATGCATGATAGGTAATGAATTTAATGAAAATGAATTTTTTTCTTTTAAATCTCTACATGTTGTTGAGCAATACAATTTCAAAATATTATTTCCATCAATACTTCCATTGATGAATGGTTCAGATTTGAATTCGATATTTGCATCTTATAGATGCAGTACACGTTTAGTATATCATATGGTATTTCCTCTTTATATTCGTTTAAAGGTAACTGATCGCTGTTGAATCTTTGCATACGCTTCCGTTAAGAAAAATTTGCATATACTTTCGTTGAAAAAAGAAAGTTTTTTTTTCTGGAAAAATTTGAGATTTGATGTAACTTTAAAAGCAGGTACGAATAATTCAGTAGTTAATGATCTTTGGACAACATCAAATTATTTCAACAAAATTTTAAATATATTTATCTAATCTTGCATTTTCTGATATTTCTGTATCATCGGGTGATAACAGCAACAGTTACTGTAGTTTTTGTATTTGCTATTATTCATAGCTACTCCTATTTGACCTACATTATTGGTATTTTACTATTAATATTACTATTATAATTATTATCGCTTTCACTTTCGTCATGATTTTTGGTTTTTGCATTATCCTAAATGGTAGTATATTTGTACTATAAAAAATATACGACCAAACAGCTATGTTCGTTAATTTCTTCCCTTATCACTTTTGTTTATCTATTTGTCTCTCAAGTTATCATTATTTGTGATGTGAAACATATTTTGATCACTGTCTCCTATCATTATATTATCAACACTGCCACTCTCATTGCTAATGAGCGATCAAAGAAAGGTTGGTAACAATTTAAGAGTGATGGCTGACGATGTTATAAATTGATGGTACACAATCAGGTGAAGGACATATCGACCATAACGATAGCAATGACAACAGACAGCAATGGATAATTGTGACGACAGTAATTTCACGATTCTGAAGATAAAACAAAAATCATGATAACGATACAAATATCGTTGGTATGGGTTATGTAACAAACATGAAGCTAATAGTAATTTCCTTCTCTGTGTGTGTTGTTTTTCACATACATCATCATCATCTCGTATGGCGGCTTCTCTCTCATCAATTTCAACAATCGTTTATCATCAATCAGCAACCTTATAGGTATTTTCAATTCTATCAATTTTACGTCATATCCTGTCCCTTTCTTCACTCTTCCTCTCCACTGAATCATCTGAACAAGTAAATTCGTCCGAGTGAGTGACTTTTAGACAATAATTATCAATAATCATCACAAGCAATAGCAGACAGGTTGATGGGCGTTTTAGGCACAAAGGTGCTTGCTGTTAATGGCCGTGTGGTGGTTGGTGGTTTTTGCAGTGCTGATTCATCTCCATAACAAAATGCATCAGAGGGTACGAGAGAGACCCCTTTTTCGAAATGCTCTTCTCTTGTTGCTCAAAATCTCTGACTTTATAAAATAAAGAAAAAAAGAAAGAAAAAACTTGTTGGAACTATAATGCATCCTATGAGTTATTTTAAATCAATCAAAAGGAAGGATATGATCGAAAATAGAATGAAATTTTAAAGAAACAACCTGATTTTTCAGAGAAAAAGACATTTCTCATTAAATTGATTTCCAAATGAGTAAATTTTCCTTTTTAATTAAATTCATTCAATTTGTTTGCGTAACTTTTCATTAGTTTATAAAGGAGAGTTATTAAATGCGGCAAGTTTTCGAGAATTTCATTCTCCTTATTACCTTAAAAAAGAAAAAAAACTAATCGCTGAATTTAGAAAAAAGAATGATAAAAAAATGCACGTACCAATTGATTAATGCTTATCATCGAAGGTCGTTATCACACTATCCTAAATTGTGCTAATGTTTCAAAAATGCAAAATTTTTGAATATGCTTAGAGTAAAAACCATTCTTGGAAAAAATTGTCTTTACTATTCTTGTCACCTCATTTCTACTCCGTGATTCTTCATTCACAGGCCAAGCTTAATCATCGAATATTAGATGTTTCAAATTTCAATCATATTAATGTTGCAATCTGTAATGAACAACTGCTATGTGATTCACAGGCCATGACTCATAACTATTATCGACTGTAAATTACTAAATTACCATGTTTCTCCAGCAACAAGTCCACAGACTTTCTTGAATGTTACAGTTGTTACATGAATATATCACTGTTATCATTATTTAACTTGTCAATATCATCATTGTTGCATGGTGAATCAGTGTCAAACTATCTTGAAGAAAAGCACAAAAGACATCATTTATTATTCGAATTCCTTTTATCGGAAATATTGGAAACATAAGAATGGCCATTTGTCAAGCGTTACCAAGGTAATTCTTCCGTTCTGGCAGCTCAAATATCATCACAATCAATTAAGTCCAACTGAATTTGGAATAAGGCTGAAATCTTGATTTTCCTATATTCCTCTTCATCTATTCCATCCAATTCTTTTTCCCCATTATTCACTGCAAAATTAGTAATATTCGATAGCTCAGGAAACATTCTCTAGGATTTCGAAATATTACGGACCGAATCATGGAGTAGTAGTAGGATCTAGGAATTAATGAGATTCTCTCCATGCAGAATTATTGGTAAAATAATTGAATTAAGATTTATGCTTTTTCACTAATCCTCAACTACTAGGTTAACAATATTAGGTCGTTAATTTTTAGGAGAGCTATTTACATTTGTAAGATTTATTCAGCCATACTAGTGTATACTAGTAATGAAAAGGTAAGAACACCTGGAAGCAACTTAAATCCCTGTACTGCTCAGGGAACAGTTCTTCACCGATGATCATCGAACTGCACGGTATGTAAATAGAGCGGTCAATGGAATTTATTTAGTGGTTAGGTAAACAAAACTGTACCACTGCTCACCCATATTCACACACTACACTACAACACTAGTTTAAATGCTAACTTAAGCATCCGCTTCGAATAGCGCATTGAAAAATATTGACTCCTGTCAAGTTGATCGAGGATGACGACAGTAAAGATTTGTTCAAAAACTATATTGTGCTGGATAATGTTTCTTGCCGAAAAAATATACAGATGGTATCATACAATGTTCAAATATTTGGTAAGTACTCAGGTACTCCGCAGATAGGAAAGATCTGGAATTATTCGGAGATCAGAGGTTATGCAAGCAATTGATTACGAAAAGATGGTGATGAAATTTCGAATGTCGGATTGAATTCATAGTAATGTAACCGATTTTTCACTTTTCAATGTCACATAAAGGCGGCTATGAACGCCTACTTATTACTTCTTTTTTAGTTTTGGTCCAATTTAATGCAATTCAATCAATTAAACTCCCTCCCTTCTTTTTCTTCCATATATCCGTTGAAGTGTTTTCTTCCACAGAAAATTTGTCATCAATTATGAGCATTTCATCAATTAGGGAAAGCTAACATTACGACTGCTGAAGTAGTTGAAGATTTAAATTACTTTCACACCAAAAAGTCTTCCCTCATCACGACAACTACCACTTTCCAAAGTTTGATGCAGCATTTCTCGTAATTATGACGCAGCCAGCAACAGGAATCTTTTTCGCCATTTTCCTTTTTTTTTTTTACAGAAAGTTATAAATACAAATCGACAAAGGTACTCTTTCATTCCTTGCAATATTCAATAGTTCCTGTGAAGTGTGGAAGTTTCAGCATCAATTCAATTAAGAACGAATTATCATAGTTCTTTCTGTAACCCTTCATAATGCCATTTCCCTTAAGTTCCTAAGGTGTAACAGTCTGAAGATTGTAATGTATGAAGAGACAAGGTGTAAATCGCTACACCACACATATATATATATATATATACACACACACACACACACACACACACATACACACACACACACACACACATACACACACACACACACACACA
>NW_018108209.1:190205-193688 GCF_000183805.2 Loa loa
ACATATATATATATATATAACACACACACACACACACACACACATACACACACACACACACACACATACACGCACACACACACACACATACACCCACATGAACAAATCATTGAATTGTTTAGTACTTTACATTTAGACAGACAGACACACACACACATATACAACCGTACAGAAGTTTACTTCAAAATACAAACTTTAGTGGGAGACGGTCCCAAAGATGTCCATGGACTGCATTGATTGATACTTTTGTTTTCTTCAACAACTGCGTAAAAAGAAAAAATGAAATTGAACTGTCCTGTGAACTCGTTCCCTCTCCCTATCCCATCACATCACATCATATTACCATCACCATCACCATCACCATCACTTCTTTCTTTGAAAATTAAACTGAAGACGAAATGAAACAAACTTCTCCTTATCTCTTTCTCTTTCTTTCATCCATCCTCTCTAGCCCTTTATCAATCTCTACTGCTCTCCCTAGAAGCTTCCATTTCTTTATTTCTCTTTTATCCTTCCATTCTATCACAAATTAGTTTTAAAGAAATGATTGCAAATTTACGGAAAGATAGCGATTGAGGAAATTTTGTATGCGTAAGCAGGGGTCAAATTAGAGCAAAGGTAAAAGGTCGAGGTAAGGATGTGGATAAAGTAGAGAGAGAGGGAGAGAGTAGCACGATACGGACAGAGATGGCATTGTACAAATAACGATTGCAGTGATCAAGAAATTATCGCAAATAATTGCAGTAATGTTGAAAATACTGCGAGATTGGGGAAGAGGAAGTTATTTAGCATTATGGGAGAGGCCAAAAGTGCACTGATAAAGAACTTAGAATAGATTTAAGCAAAGTAGAGAACTCTTTGCAAATACAAATAATTCAACTCCAAAAATCAAACTCGAAAGTATGGTTTTAACCGATGTCAAGAAGGTAAACTATGAAAAGTCGCAGTATATACCATATTCTTATTGGAAAAATCCCTCTTTAATGCAGTAATAATCCTGTGATACTTCACATCTACCATCATATCACTGCTAACTCATTCATTTATTTATAAATGGACATTGGCGCCTGAATAATTCCTTCCTATTAAACTAACATAAAAAATAGTTGTGTAGTCGGTCAGCATTTTTATATCAGTGAATATATTAACATTCCTTCCACCACACCACCGTTAACTCAGATTTTTCACTCCACCACCGCTAACTCACACACATACAAGCACACATGCACAGATAGACAGACGGACGGACAGACACACACACCCGTACACATACAGGTATGCCAGCATGTCTTAACATTTACACATAGGGTATTTTAATAGTAAGGCCAAACGGCTTTACTATTAAAATTATTCATAGCTGTAATATCATTGTTACAACAAGGCGAAAGGATGGACAAATGGACAGATGAACAAACAAGTGGACGACAGACCAACAAAGAAGTAAATGGTGCCATGGAGAAAGTGAACACTGAGGCAGACTGTTTTGGTCAGGTCATTGAAGGGCAACGAAAGCTGTGGAAGAAGCAGATGTCCATATAGATGCCCACGACAATGCATGCGCATATGTTTAATGTCCAAGGGCATTCCTTATTCCACACCAGTAGCAGCAGCCACATGAGCAATTATCTTCCTCTATCCGTAAATTTGCCAAATGATCCAAAATCAGATTACGATCATCGGAAAGGAGTTGAAGGGAAGAAAAAAAACATTTCTGTAAGTGAGAGCACGGAATTCAAGATGTCTGTTAACCGGAAGCAAGTTTAATATAACAAATTCTGAAGCTTGTAGGTAGAACTGAACAGAAGTAAAGCTGAGATTTAGATGAAACCAAAACATATAAAAAAGAAGATTGAAGTTGGAGAAGGAAAGAAAAAAAGATTAAATGAAGAATAATGTTTAAGGATCGTTGATCGGATACAGTTTACGGAACATCACATATACCGAAAATATATAAAAATATACTGGCTTCAACAAGGTGAATATTCGATCAAAGTATGTCAATCTTCACAAATAATGTTCGTTTTTGGCAGTGATTACATTTTCAATTCATTTAATTAATCTAACCTGACAACGGTAATATATAGGGATAGATGGTATTCATCCATTCCTCGTAATGCTCTATACCCTGTATGCATGAATGTTTGCGTGTGCGCGTGTATGCGTGTATGCGTGTACGTGTGTATGTGTGTATGCGTGCATGCGTGCATGCATGTACGTGTGTATGTGTATATGCATGTATGCGTGTATGAGTATATGCATGTATGCGTAAACTCTTAATAAAACATCTAAAATCATCAGAAGCAGCAACAGCAGCAAGGAGCTAATCACAGACACGTGCCTGTGCTGCATTTCCGATAACGAAAAAAAATTAACCGCACATAAAGGTACGGTAATCTCTGCTGTGAAATACTGTACAAATTTACGATAATTTATTCACTAATATCAAAATCGATCAAGAAAAAAAATAATTCTAACCAATTCTCGGTAAGGAGTATAAGAATAAAAAAGAAGTACTGATGAAATTGAAAAAGAAAGGAAGTGGAGACTTTTTTTCTAATTTGAGCTCATCTAATAAGAAGAAAAATGAATATAACCAAAGAAACTGTCATCGTTATCACGAAACTACGATCATGACAAACAATTCATCCTAATTTGTGATAATGGAAAAACAAACATTGCTTTACTCCATACAATTGCACCGTAATTGTAAACAATACAAATGAGAGAGTGCTCAATAATGGAACAGATTAGTGGAGTACAGTAATGAATGTCTTTTTCATTCCTGGATAAATTGAAGCCAAGCGATAAAAACTTGGACATTTGGATTTATGGGATTTAGTCATTTTCACTTTTATCTTCTTGAAGACCTTTTTTTTGAGTGAGTGGACTATTAATCAAAGAAATGACAAAATGGTTGGTATGAGACTGACTATTTGGTCAGCTACTATTTGATACAATATGGGGATAAGACTGTTCTTGGCACGTCCCAGAAATAGTTAAATAATCAGTGATAAGTTATTCCAAGCATTTATTCACCTTATTGGAACACGTCTCACTACAAATATTTCATCCCTTTGATTAGTGAATGAATGAATGAATGAATGAATGAATGCAATTCCAACTTCGACACACATGCAAAAGCGCAACTGTGTATCCTTCTTAACAGTAGTGAGCAATATAGGGCGCTTTAGTGCAATTTGATGAGTCTGACTTAAGCAACAATTGCTTATTACGAACCACATCCTGAAGCAAAGCATTTCCGAAGCTAATGTCGGCAATCGCAAATCTCCCCGACACTTTGTTACCACCATCAATTACTCTTCACATTATTACAACTTAACAACTAACGTTATACTGATTAGAAGCAAATATAAGGACGGACAAACACACACACACACACACACACACACACACACACACACACACACACACACACACACACACACACACACACACACACACACACACACACACACACACACA
>NW_018108209.1:194296-234963 GCF_000183805.2 Loa loa
TAATAATAATAATAATAATAATAATAATAATAATAATAATAATAATAATAATAATAATAATAATAGCAGTAGTAATATTAGTAGTATTAGCAGTAGTAGTAAAATGTAGTTGTAGTAGTAGTAAAATGTAGTAATAGGAGTAATAAAATGTAGTAGTAGTAATAATAGTAAAATGGGGCGCGGAACGTTTCGCAGTTACGGTCACCAGAGGAACGAGCGAGCGCCGTGGGTTCGAGAACGAACCCTCCGAAAAAGCGACCTCGACGGGACACGACGCTGCTGAACAGACTCGGGTGGAATGCGTGGAATGAGCATGAAGAATTCCTGTAACGCTTGCAATCTCATAGGGCGGAGTGTAGCAGGGCGGGGCGACACTTACGTTCACGCCCACCCACACATTACCGACAATCTTTGTGTGTGTATATGTGTGCATGTGTGTGTGCGTGTGTCTGTGTGTGTGTATGTGTGTGTGTATGTGTGTGTACCGCATGCTCCACTTCCTCCTCACACTTCTCCAAGTAGTTTATCAGTTCCTTCACGAACAGAAGCGGAATTGACCGGTCAATGACCCGTGGTACCACTTAGCTGGTCGGTTGTACTTACCCGCAATTAGGTGACATCCTTAGCATTAACCTGTCCTATTGTCTCAGTTGCGCATGTTTTGACTAAATGTATTAGAGCACAGTAATGGGCAATTTAGCTGATGAAAATGGCGGTGGTATCTAAGAGAATGAAAGATGAAGCGCTTTCGACTTTTAAGTGTACCTGCTAAAGCTACACATCATTTCATCATTATCTATACTTCCTGTTGCTTAATATCCCATCTCATCCACTTTCCCAATTCTATCATCACAGCTTGTCTTAACATTATCCCTCTGCGTATATGTATTCGATCGGAATGAATGGCCATAATCATTTTATCCAAATCATTAAAAGGCTGACAGGTCATTTGACCCATTGTCACTTGGCATTTATTTCTCTATTTGATTTACTATTTTACTACTTTTATTCCGTTTTCTGCTAACCCTTTAATTCATCATATCACTGCATTACAGCAATTAAAAACTACTCGTTAATTGCTATGAGACCTCTTACCTTACCTTACCTTTGTGGCTAAAGCCTTAAATTTACATCTCTACTGTTTCTCAATCAAAGTCGAGTAGTTTTACCACCCGATGGACCGTATACGAATGAGTTGAAAGGAGGACAAGTATTTAGTTGAAACTATCCAGGTGTTAACAGATGATCCAGCATGTAGTGACTGATAAAATTCGTTTTGCACGTCTCATATCTGTTTAAATTATCAGTAAAACTAATGAGTCCTTCTATTTATCACAAGTATAACATTTTTGTTTATTAACTTTCATTGTATTGGTGTGCTTGCCTTACTCTTGCATTAGTAATGAAGAACCTTTCATTGCCAGTGGGTGGTGTATGGGTCGAATCCTTGATTACAATGTTTTGAAACGCACAGACTTGGCGCAGTTGTCTATCCTGTTAAAATAGTCGATGAAAAACCTTCACTGGATCATATCCATTCGATTATAAAATGATCTTTAAAAATCATAGACAAATTGGAATTTCGTTAATATTAAAAAGTTTTTAATCATTAGATGAGATTTCAAAACATTTCGAAAAATGATAGCTTAATTGACTCGACTTAATTGTGACAGAAAATATGGTATGACGTAGAAACTTTCTTTCTTTAGACTGTAATCTTTTCAGATATTTTAGTTTCCTTTGTTCAAATTAACGAAAATTAAGTTTGGGATCTTTTCTGTTTTTTAACTGAAAAGATTTCATAAATACATCCAGTTTCGAAACTACTGAAATTTCACCTGTATGAATCAGAATTTTCATCATATTTGCTATCAACGTTTCGCAAACATAAAGTATCATTGTCAGCGAGAATGCACCATAAATAGCGTTCCCTATTTCCTGATGTATTCTTTCAATTCAAACTTCTCAATATTGCCAGCTGTAAATTGTGTATGAACACTTTTATCTTTTTAAACACTTATCGATCCGAAAATTTCTAAATTTTATATTTTTTCATTAAAATGACGGAAATGAATGATAGATACTAAATGATAAAAGTAGTGGTTGGAGCTTAGTACTTCAGCATAAGTTGAAGCTTTTTCATTTCACAGTTGTCTGAAACTTGGAATCTTTGAAACGTGAAATGTCGAGAATACTACTTTTTCTTTCTATAATTCGATAAATAAGAAAATAGATCAGAGATATGTTGTCAAAAAAAAGACCTAAGGATCAATTTTAGAGACATGTGGAATAGTTTGGATCATGGTATCCGGCTATGATAAATTGCTGTTGAGCAAAATTCTACGTTTTCCAGGTTGATCCGTGATTGTGAAATCATCACTAAGTTTTCCTCTTTTACATCCCTTATCATCAATCATGGTAATGAATTTTTATATACATACTTCTTCCAAAAGGCTAATAAATATGAATTTTTCTAAGCGGATGAAAGGGACGGTGATGGCGGTGTTTTTTTTAAGTGAATACTATAATGCTTCAGTAGCAGTATTTGATGGTTGCCAGGCACTGAAAATGCATTCATCATCCTCCTTTTTCATCCACTCCTGAAAATCACTTAGATTTACTCACCTAGATCCATTTTCCTCCTACCTATTTCCCGTCATAATTTCACGCATCATCACCCCCTCTTCCTCCTTCTCCTCTTCACTCTCGTCTTATTTCTTCTTCCTTCCTTCCCTCCCTATCACCGATATCATTTTCGTAACATGTGGCAATAGTTATGTTACCCTGGAATTATTTCAATTTTGAATATTTGAATCGTTTTGCGAAAAAGCTAAATACTGCAGTTTTACCAAAGCAGACTTTAAGAGAATATGTTTTGTCTGAAGTGCGATTTGCTGTTAAAAGCTGACCAAGCAAAAAAAAAGAGCAAAGATTAAATTTTGCAGAACTATTTTCCAGGAAAAAAACGAAAAGGAAAGTGAGATACAAATGGAGAGAAGCAAAAACTTGTACATTTCTAAAACATTTCAACTTTTAAAGTGATAATGATGTTTACACGAATTTTGAAATGAAATGTCCCTGAAGATCTGTTAAACCAATTGACAAACTTTAGCCCTTTGTAATGAATTTTTCTTCATTGTTTTTCTCCCGGAGAAGAAATTTTGCAGTTTCTCGATCCATTTCGATATTTATTGGTATCATAAGATACTGTTTCGAGCCACTTGCTTGTTCACTTGGTCCAGGACAGCAATAGTTCTAGACAAAATATATTCGGGCCAGCTCTGTCAGTTACATTTCAAAAATTGTTGTATTTAGAAGTTCGTTTGAATTACCGCAATACTGAACTGATACTGGTAATCAGCCAGTGGTTCACTCCATTATTAACTCATTAAAATTAAATCAAAATTTTCATAAAAAAGAGAAAGTAAGGCAACTCATCCATCTCGGTGTGATGATTATATATGCAAATATTCATCGCACCGTAAATGTTCCACCCTCTTACCCTCCGGGCCTAAAATCTCACAGCAGAAAAAGAAAAGCACTGCATCGAAATCAATCCATTAAAGGCATCCATTCATTCCCCATACCTTATTCAATGATAATAAAGCTGTCGTCCATCAGCATATATTATATTCATTTCATGCCTTCGCATATCACCAAAAATTAAGCAAAGCCACTTTCCCTGACAAATTTTTCAAAATGACTTTTTAAGTTGGAACTGATGTGAACTGAAATAGAGTAAGGGAAATTGATTCTGAATTTAAGGTATTAAACAGGAAATTATGAACAACATTCGTACTGGAAGTCAATTTGATCTTGGTCCATCTCTATGCTTGAACTTTTCTTATACAATTTCTAGCCTTCGATACAGATAATCAAGAAATTCGATGCATGGCGGGAAATTGACAAAGTGCAAATGACTTTGAAGAATAATACCTGTAATAATGGTAAGATCGAAAATGTAACAAATTTTAGTCAAAAAAAATTTTCAGTTAGCCGTAGCAAACTGAAGTTCAATAGTATGATTGGCAGTTTTTATTTTTGGAAAAGATTTACTCAAAGTTACAACTCCAAAACATTAAGTATTAATTGAAACTGCTCGTTTCTCCGTAAAATCTAACCAAAACTCCAATTTTTCATGTGCCAACAAAGTTAGGCAATAAAATTTCATTTTCAAATAGCAACAATTTACATAGACAGTCTTAAAATAAGGATGTAACTTTCGTTTGCTTCCGGTGAATCTCAACTACTAAACCATAAAAAAAAGAAGAGCCATTTCAATGATCAAATTATGATATCATGTCAAAATGAACAGAAATTTATTGACACATAGTTTTACACACAAAAATGATGTCATTTTTGAGTGGAAATTCAAAAAATAATTTTCAGTGGGCATCATTTGTGTCACAATTTACAGTTAGTAATGCAATTTTTTATTTTCATCAAATTATTTGATATTAATAATGATTGCTCAATTGATTTCATAACATGAAATTTGGAAATATTGTATCTAATGTTCGTGTAGGAGAATAACTGATGAATTTTGTCAAAGTCAGAAATTAAAATAGCTTATCCGGGAACATGACTGATGTTGAGAAATTTACTCCTCTATGATACTTTCCCTGATCACTATTACTGTAAGAGAGGAGTATTATTTGGACGGTCAAACCGTAACAACAATGTGGATATGTACAACATTCCGTCTCTCTCTCAAGCTCACTGTATTCACGTGACGTAACACTGCACGAAGACGAGAATTGGATCACTGGTCGCAGTAATGCGAAGACTGAATCGAAGATCAACTTCACAACGTGAGCATCTACATGAACATCTGCTGTGAGAAATTTTACCCAATTTTATGATCCAATTCCATATTTCTTAATAGTTTTTAAAAAACGTGGAATTTCTTATTAGTTTTTGAAAAACTTCGAATTATCAAAAAAAGCCAAAATTTTGGATGAATTCCCTAACTTCATAAATTACATAACTGCAACAAAAACTTTTCATTTTACACACCAAAACACTTCAACATCGAAAAAGAAGAAGAAGAGCATTATTTCAGCATTTTGCCCTAAAAAGGAGTGAAGAATGCATGGATTATGATGGACAGCGGATCAAGAAATATAAAAACGGATCATATAGCGCAGAGATCAAAGGTATGCTAATATCTGAAACGACCAAATCATTTGCTTTCTTTCTATTTTACATTTTATTTGCTGTACGTTGCAACCAACGCCAATTTCATGAAGGGTTATATTCCAACAGCTTACAACAAAACATCCAAACAACATCAATTACGATTGTTTCGTAACGTAAGGGTGTGACTCTTGAAATAATACTCGAAACAAGAGATAAAAGTACGAACGCTGTAAACTTTGAGGATTGTGGCAAATGTTTTAAGAAATTACAATAGATCCGCAAATAGTAAATCCTACTCCTAATACGTTAATACTAATGAAGGTAATTCAAAAGTTCTGTCTTGACATATCCAATCATCATTTCTAATGCTAAAAAGTTGAAAACACTGGAGATATAGAATTAACAATTTTGCAAAAATTTTCCATAAATAACACCCGGGAACTTTTGATTACTGTGGACTTTAGCTATGTGTCGAGAATGATTCTTCTGAAACCTAGCTGTTGAAAAAGTTCTTGAGATCAAGACAATAAAACGAATCATACTAGAATTATTGCTTCCTCTTAGCTTGATTAGCAACATTGATATATTTCTTTACAAGCGTATCTTTCAAAGACCGTCGCACATTTTTCATGTTTTGAAGACCCGGAATCACGTTACGTAGTTTCTTACCAGGAGAATCCTCCACTTCTGAAAATTTTATGATTTATTTTTTCATTTAGTATTCACCTTTACCTCTCGTATATTTATTTCTCTTCTTATACTTTCATAATTTATTATTCAAATCTTCTGACATTCCTGACACTGTTACAGAACATATAGAAGACTACTATGTGTTTAGAAAATTCAGAAACGTGAATGTGAAGTGAACCATGCCAGAATGAACAAAAGTGGATGTGATGTGAAGAGCACAATATAGATCTGGTAATACAAATCCCAGTCAACTGGATAATTACTACCAAATATTGTGATCGATCTCATGTACGCAAGATGCAGTCAAGACATCACGTTTTCATGTCTTATTTGAAAAAGAATTTGAAAATGCTTAGCAATTTATCCAGTTTGCTCATATCTTTATCACTTTTTATGCATAAAAACAAAATTTAAACGATTACTCACTTTTACTAGAAAAGAGTGATGCCGATGATGAAGGTGCATTTTGTTTAGCAATCGACTTCAAGCTAGTTCGAGGCCTTGGTTTTAATTTCTTAAAATCTTTTTTATGAGATATGACATCGGGTTCGTTCTTAATGTCTTTTTTCTTGTTGCTATTGTTGTTACCAATTCCAGGAGACTTCTCTTTGCTAATTCTGGGAAGATCGTCCACTTTTTTCGATAGCTGGTTAGCAATTCGGTCACTTTTACGTCTCTTTGGAGAGGGTGGTTCGCCGGACAACATGCTGCTACCTGAGCCATATCTTCCATAAATAGTGGATATACGCAGAAAAGTTATTAAAGGCGTGTAAACCAAAATCAGGATTGGAAAATGAAGTAATTACAACCGATGATTAGTAAGTGAGTGCATAGAAGATGCAAAATTAAAAAAGACAAGCCGGAAAATGGTCAAAGTGAACTCAAAATTAGTGGCAATTTTTTTTAATATAGAAAGCAAAAATGTGACATATCTTGTTAATATCAAATTCGGTTTCATTCATTGGACAGTTCCTCTTCCAAATTACAACTGTTAAATATTAAAAAAAATGCTTTGAAAAGGAAAACGATTAGACATCAAAACAAAAAAAGATTAAGACAAAAGGTGCTATAGTTTTCCTGGAAGCAATTTTTCGAAGAAATAATTAAAAGCGGTAAACAGACATAGATAGATTAGCTTTACTCAAGGAAGTACGCGAAAAAAAAGTAATGACCTGATCCAATTAATAAAGTAACGGTAGTGCTAAGACTAATCTACTTTACATATATTAAGGCAAACTGAAAGACTCCCAACAGCAATATTTTTCAATACTTTGTTTTTTAAAACTATACCTAAACCTCCTGTATTTCCTTCACGTTTACGAGACGTTGATGGTGAAATGTTTTTGGCATTCATTTTTCCACTAATCAGCGATGTTTCTGCACTTTCCTTCTCTTTGGTGCTTCTTAAATTCGAACTTTTAGACGACGACGGCAGAGTCTTGATCTGATTTAAAATCTGAAAATAATGAAGTTTATTAGAAAAGTTGACCTACTCCACCCACCGTTTTCCATGTATTTGATACTACAGCCCTAAAAAGAATATGCACGAAAGAATATGCACGAAAAAAACCAGAAGATGCGAAAAAAAGTCTACCAGCTGAACACTCCCGTAATCCACTTTGCTTACATATGGCGTCTCATAAGCCAGTTTAAAAAGCTTGCACAGAAAAGGTACATATCCATCTTGCAGAAGCATCTTGATATTTTTATCGAGTTGCTTCGAGAACTTTTCTTTTTCTACCATAACCTTAAGTAGTAAGATAGGGCAGTATGTTTACGTCTCGTTCACTGTAAATTAATTTTAGGATTTCCTCGCAGTAAAACTATGATATTTGCTCGTGTTAAACATCACCGATAACCACCAGCAAAGTCACCTAGTTTCCATCACATTATTTTGCGCATAGGCTGCGTACAACTCCTCTAAGCTCCCTACACGAAAAATAAAACGACACTATATGATAGGTATAGCAAGTAAGAAAATCCATTAGAACTTGCGACAAGGTGCAAAAACCATTCGAATAAGTTGCTTCGCGAACTTTTAAATTACACTGCAGAAACACCAAACAAAAATGTTACTGCTTCTGGTTTTTGTTCACATTTTTGCCAAGGTAACGTCCCACATAACCAATACAGTATATTGTATCCAAGTATTTCTAAGTCGCCTCGAAATGAGGGAGCACAGCCACGATGAGCATCCAGTGAAGTGAACAACAAAGTTCCGTTATGGGCTGTAAAATATATAGTAAGCTGTTAGAATAAAGCATAATGAAATTGAACAATTGTGCCATTTCAGAGCCATAATTTCAGATTAAATTCATGGACCGTACCTCTTTTTTATCCGGTTTGTCGACATTGCCCTTGGCCAACCTTGCAAGTCCAAAATCGACCAAAAAACATCTGGAATATTCGTTTGCTGATGCCAACAGAATGTTGTCTGCTTTTAGATCAGCATGTACATAGTCCTGAATAACTATCAATTTGACAGAAAGCCATAAGACCAAAATCTTGACGACTGTGATTTCTATATTAAGCTAGCAAAATTCTTAATTCAGGAGACTTATGAAAGGGAATTATTATATCATAATCTACTGGAATCAATGCATTTGCGATTGTGAACACGGAACACCAACGTAGTCTTGCATGTATGATAAACAATCGACGCACTGCTTCGCAACAGTCAAGACCAAATGCATGTCCAAAATACCACCATTTGCTACACGATACGTTTCTAGAGACTTTTCATAACGTGGCATAATCAGAAATCGTAACTTCTCGCCATTATATGTAAATAAACCGCTACTCACGTACGGAGGTAAGCCGATATGGCTGACTCCTGCAAAAAATTACTAATAGTGAAGCATAATCAAAAATGAATATATGTGACTTTTTTAGAATTAAAGATGAAAAAAAGGTAGAAAAATTAATCGAACAAACTCTTTTTATCCATCCAAATCTCAAGCTTCTGAGGTGTTAAGATCCGCTGAAAGACTGTTATTTCAGTGAAAAGTGGGCCATTTGCATGCGGTTCAATTTTGATTGCGAGAGAACCAGCTTTACCAAATTTTTTACTATCTTCCTGAAATCCAATTCATTCAAAATACCGCATGATATGTATAGCACAAATATCAGCAATTGAAGAGAATTATATTTGGAAGACAAAACATTCAGATTAAAAAAGAGAAACACAACTACAAATAGAAACTACAACCATAAAGTACATCTCAAGTTAGTAGCGGACCGATCACTTGATGCGGTGGTATAAAAGATACAACAATAATTTTACAAATATTTGCTTTGAGTAATTATATATATATACATATATATACGTGCATATTAATAAATGCTCATTCTAACCCATATCCAAAACTTCTTTCAAATCTGAAAATTACTTGTCTTCCGGAGTAAATTCGTCCAAAACCACCGCGTGCAAATTCTTTTTCAATGACGAATCTATGTTTGAGAGTATCTGTGATAACCGTCTTCTCTACAACAATACAAGCCAATTGGTGTGATTTCTTCCGTGAAGGTGGCATCGTCTGGAAAAGAAGAAACAAGAAGAAGGTGGTGTCAAATAGGAAATATCAATTTTCTGGAAGTTTGAATCATTCGCAGAAACCAGTCGACGAAGGTATAAAATAAGCACAGATGAATTCTTCACTATCAATGTTTGAACCAAAAAAGAGTATCTCATCAGTACATACCAAACTCCCGCTCAGCTTCTATACCAAACCTTCGTACTCTTCCGGAAAGAATGGCAGTACAGGCATCCTAAAATGATAGTAAGACATTTCTGTCACTAATCATCTTTTCTTAATGCTCTCTTATAAATCTTATTGATCTCTTTCCCTTTCTTACCTTTATCCAGTTCCACTCTATCACTCATTATCATTTCCTGCTTCTTTTTAAATTATACAGTCAATACTAACATCTTCTAATCGCCTCCTTCGAAGTTATGCTTATCAGGCTATCTATCCTCCATCCGACTTACATAATCCTTGTCGAGCAGGTTGTACTACGAGTAGCCAAAAATCAATCCCTCGCTAGAAATGGTTCCAGATCGTTCTTTCTCCGCCTATTTTCCGGAATTACTGCTTTTCCCGGTCCATTGGCTCATGATAAGATATAAACGATGTAAAGAATAGCATTGACAAACCAATCAAATATCTGGCATCTAATGTGTTACTGATTAAGCATATATTATTGACTGTGTTTGAAAATGCTTAATATCGCTAGCAGCCGAGGAAGTCGTAGCTTAGTGTTCGGTCGATTATACCTTACCGATGTACTATGCTGAATGGCCGGATAAACTTGATTGAATTACTGGACCGATCACTTCATTGAATGACGGATTTACTTCTATGAGTGAAACCTTTATACTGTGCTGGATTAAACGTACAGCTGGTGATCTGTCTTACAAACATTGTAGTTAATTAGAAAACCTGTCAATCATAAAGAGCGCATAGATTATCCATGCTTCTGTATCAGTTAATTTGTGTGCTCTAAAGACATCAGATTTCTCTACGAATATTTGCAAAATTAAATGTTTTTCATTCAGGAGAACTTCCCACTTCAACGGCAGTTTGTACTGCCTGAGAATGGATGCTTCAGGTTCACTTGATACGTCGAATACAACGAATACGATCATCGAGAAAACAAATAAGTGATGTTTTCAGTTCTGAATAATTGTAGAATTCCTTTTCATTGATTATTTCGATAGAAATATCAGTGTTGGATATTATGGTGTTTTACAAGTAGTTGACAGAAGATATTGATTTATCTGAGACATGAATGCATAAACTCTAGGAACTACATTCCAAGAAATTAGGACTTTAGATCTTTAACAGTTGCTTAACATATGAAGAATTTCTCCCTTTCTCAAGCATCAATAATTTCGTTTCTAATGCGAAATGTTTTCAGATTGAAAATTAGTTCAACTGTAGAAAGTAAGGATGAAAGCAATAAAGACGGTCCATCTGCATCAAAGGCACCAGCTACTAAAGGTATTCCATATTTGGAACATGGAACGGGAGCTGCTTCACAACAAACAAGTACAAAAGTATGGCTCAATTTAATTTTTCAAAATTAATTAGGGTAAGCAGGGTTATTTCGTCGTTCCATCCTGCGTCACACTGGTGATCTCTCGTATGGATCCAATTGGACTCAGGAGAGGTTGCAATTTTAGTCCATTGTGCATCTTGTGTTTTGGTTATGCTATCGGCGTTTTGGTCTGGTTTGTAATTCGTCTAATTTGTGACAATTCCGTTTCATCTCTTATGCTTCTAGAAATATATTTTGTTTCATTTCTACACTTCCCTGCCATTACGTCTCTTACCATGGTAACTTTTCAGGTTTAATTCCGTAGAAATCTTCGGATGAATGTTAGTAGAATTCCTTTTCGAATTCCATAAATGTTCTGACATTACAATGTAAGAAGTGCAGTGAATAAAATACTGTGTTAATTAATGAAAGAAATATTTGACTGCCAGCTTCCTCTCACTATTTTATGAAAAGGTGACTGGACTACTAAGGATAGGTAAAAACATTTGGGTGAATAAGTTATTGCATTAACGACTATTTTCAGGTATATTATCATATCGACGACGAAATGGTGCCATATTGTACTGATGTCATGGTACCACCCGATAAAATAACACTTGGTGACTTCAAACGTGTCTTAACACGATCAAATTTCAAATACTATTGCAAAGCCCCTGCTCCCGATTCCGGAGTCTTTCCGTAAGTCCGAACATTTTTCACACTTTATTTGAAAGTAATTTGTAGTACTGGTTGCTATTTAGGTAGGATTTAAAGCTTTACCTCCAGAGTTTGAAGTCATCGTAAGAAATGATGTCAAGTATTTATAATGTAGGATATCAAAAAGGCTTTGTAGTGAAGTGAAAGTGGAGATACGTGATGACAGTGAATGTTTACATCGGTCGGCAAATGGTCAGTTTGAGCTCTTTTTGCTTACATCAGAAGGTAGCAGTCATTCCGATGGTTCGTCGGGTCTTCCATTGAAAAGTGCACGGCTCATGGTAAGTTGAATTCACTGAGAAGTTCTTTGCTTTTTCGTTTTCGTAATGTAATTATTTCGATAATTTCGCTTCCTTATCAATTTGAATCTTGTAAATAGCTGAGAAGTATATGGAGTGCGACGTTCTACATGATTCATTTTTGATTCAGGAACGGAACTGCTTAAGGTTGGGAAAGCACAAATTTTCAATAGTCTCAAAAATAAGCAAATAAATAAGAATTATGAATTGTCATCTGTACATTGTTTCATTTCCGGTCCCGGGCCCAGCACCAACTATGTATCCTATTGGAAGTATGGCTTATCGACAAGCCGTGCGGCAATTCGATCAGAGCAGTAATTTTTTTCTTAAATCATATGTGGTAGTTCTTTTTTTTAAATTATTTTTAGAATTGCATTCCAAGTAATAATTGTTTATCGTAAAAAAACTTGTTTTAGTAGCATCTACAGATTCGGATTCTTTCATCAGTGATATGAGAGCCCTGCCAATGCAAGTAAAGGGAATGGCAAGGCGACCATTTCCGCAGCAGTACATTCCGCAAGGTATGCACTTATATGTTTCTTGTTACTTCATAGATTATCATCCTGAGGTATTTTTAGAGAATAGTCATCTCTGTAAGCACGAGATAAAATACTGTTTTTTTCTTCATCCACTTTTTTTGGTTAGAGAATTTATAATTTAAATTTAGTGTGCTTTAGCTGAACACCCCAAAATGATAAATGATATCGACAGGGCTTCCCTGAGCTGCACTTATAATTTCAGGACATCGTGGAGGTCGACGTTTTGAAGATTCAACACTGGGCTCTGAAAGTGACGCGCGGTTATTCTCGGATGATGACGACCGTTCGAGGTTTTCTATCGATTTTTAAAACTACATAGAGAATCACCTCGTAATTTATGAATTTTAGCAAACTGCATACAACTGCAAATCAACTCATTTCATTGGTTTACAATTTGTTTCTTTAGAACATCAAACAGTTGAAATTAACCATTTCTCTGACTTGTTTGGGTATTTAAGGAAAATGAAATTATTCAAATTTCAAAGAAAAAAGAAAATTCAGAGTTTCAACATCTACTGACATCACCAGCGTTTCTCGGCAGCATCATGCTCCTGCATATCGTAAACGCCGAAATCGTCGGCGATTTCGACAGCCTTCAAGAGCTTCGTCCTTTAGTAGCATAACAGAAAGCTCAATGTCATTGGATGTAATCACAGTAACACTAAATATGGATACGGTGAACTTCTTGGGTATCAGCATTGTTGGACAGAGCTCATCTCGTGGTGATAATGGCATCTATGTGGCTAATATTATGAAAGGTAATTGATTAATGTCATTATCTAACTTATTCAGAATGAAGTGTGATTCTGTTTTTGATTTTGAGTCATTTTCATTTGGAGCGAGATTGCATTTCATCTGTAGTACGTATTATTTTAGGAGGTGCTGTAGCATTAGATGGACGAATTGAACCGGGTGATATGATTTTACAAGTGAACGATATTTCGTTCGAAAACTTTACGAACGATCAGGCAGTAGACGTTTTGCGTGAATCAGTTGCACGGAGAGGGTAATTTCACAAGTCTTGAAATAGTGGTACGCGATAAAAACGATATTGAATTTTGAAAATGACCTTGAAGTTGATCCAAGCGTTTCTTTTTTTCGAACGCATTTTTTTGAATTTAACTTGTGCTTGATGAAATAATTTTTACTTTTCAAAAGTATCAGATCTTTTTTTCAGACCAATCAAGTTAACAGTGGCTAAGATGTGGGATAGTGGACCAAGAAGTGCATTCACTGTCCCGCGACATCGGGATGAACCGGTACGACCTATTGATACTCAGGCTTGGATACAGCATACTAACGCTATGCGTGGAATGCCATCCATCCTCGAAGGTTTTTTTTTATATTCAATATTATGCAGAATTTTTGTTTCTGAACTATTTTAATGGATCGGGTTTTGACATTTTTCAAGACGTACCTGAAGTTTTCCTGATGTTTAGCAAGTCCAAAAAGTTTTTAGGCTCTGAAGGTACTCCAACTCCAATACCTGGTCAATACGGTCGACCTGCAAGTAGCAGCACTGCAACATCAAATGGTTCTGTTCCAAACACCATTGTTGGTGGAGGTAACGGCCTTCAAATTCCATTTTTTTTAGTATTTTCAGTTTTTTAAATGTTTTCAGGACAGTAATTTATGATTTTATGAGAACTTCAAAAGTTTTGGGTTTGTTTGACGTTTTAAATTCAATTTTTTTTCCTTTTAATTTGCTTTCACTTTCACTTTTATTTGTGTTTCAGCCCATTTCCGGTTAGATGCTATGACGGACAAAAAGAAAGTTGTTCAAATGATGGTTATGCCAAATTCTGGGTTAGATATCAAAAATCGCACTTGGCTGAAGATTCCGATTCCGATGTCTTTTCTTGGTAAGATTTGTTTACTTTTTTATCAGTAGAGACTTGCCACTTCATTAACTTATTTAATCTGGCAGCACCGCTGAACACTTAACTAAGAAATAATGAGATTGACTGAAAGTCTACTATCTTCTCGTGTTTGCTTTTATGAATACATATGTTTGAATTTTGGCTGTCAATACTTACTTGTTTAGTAGAGTTTCATTTCTTTTCTTTTGTTAGTTTTTCTTCGGATGCGGAAAATGTAATGCATCGAAATAGAAATGAGATTAGTACTTGAAATGTTTCCTTCTTGAAAATTTTGGGGTTTTCAAAATCTCTTGTAATCTCTTGTCATTTTTAGGCAGTGACTTGGTTGATTGGCTGATGGAACATGTTGATGGTCTCCGTGATCGAAAGGATGGACGCAAGTTTGCTGGCGAGTTGTTGAAGGAGAAGTTAATCAGTCATGTGGTCAACAAAATTACCTTCACTGAACAGTGTTACTATATTCTGGGTGAAGAATGTGCTGGTTTGTTTTTAAAAAACAATAAATTTTATTTTGCTTGACTGAAATGAAAATAGCTTGAGTTTTTGCTCATCTATCAAAGTTATTTTGAACTGAGAAGTTTTACGAACTGTTGGAATTGGTAAAAATTTGGAATTTTGTTTGGTTAGGTACAAAGCATAGATTCTGACATTTTCAGTTACTTCTATTATGCGGGGATAATTGTATTTTGTTTAAATGAAATGAAGTAAATTAGCTAATTTAAGATTATGCACGCTTGCGGCAAAATCCTGGAGGTGATGATCCAGGTGTTCGAAGTGAAGTGGGTTCGGTGTTGCCAGCGCCACCACCAGGGCTTGTTGCTGCTGCAGCGCAGCAAAGTGGACGTGCTTGGCCTCAACCAACGATGATACCGCAAAGTGCACCTTCAATGGTAAGCGGTGTTGAAAATGCAGCGAATGTTGATGGTACCACGCGATTCTATTTAACTAATCTTTAGAATAGGTCTTGCGGTCGTAATATGTGTTTTCATTTTTTTAAGCGTTCCTTTTTAATTTGTATATTTTTTTAAATTTTGCTTCTAGCTACATATTTATGCTACTCTGAAATGGTTCTGTTCTTGCATCAGCGATTTTCGCGATTGCAGAAATTCAAAGTACCAAATAGAGGAAATGTATCAAATTGCACTTAGTCCTTAATTCTATCTTGTTATTTGCAATAAGTTTTCAATACGATAATCCCGTCATCACATTGGGCAGACTCAACTAGTGTAGAGATGTTAGCTCCTATGAGATCTGTGATTTCACTTTCCTCTTCTAAAGAAATGATGAAACCTGGTAATGAATTTCTTTTACAATATTATTATGCATTAAGCAGCCTACTTCTATATGCGATTGATTATTTTCAACAATGAGAATGCATTGGGATCAAAAAATTTTTGAATTTGACATGATCAACAAAAACTCACACTTGCATCAGACATATATATATGATTAGTCGATTAGTCTGTGTAGCTTTTTTGTTTAATTAACTCCACCGTCCGTGTTTTTTGTTTTCTGTTTTCTTTTTTTTTTCGCTTTTATTGCTAGTTATACAGTTCGTAATATTTTTGCTAATGCATCAAAGAATTGCAGCGAAATAGCTTAATTTTCATTGAAATCCAAATTTTCTTCTGCAATACATAAATTAAATCAAGGACTTATCAAAACACTCGTGGAAAAATACGTTCAGGTCATTGCAATATATTTCGTAATGATTGTAAAATACGACATATAATAAAAATATACATGATTCATTTTTTAGATAGATTTTTACTGCTTCCATGACCGTATTCGAAGATTTTTATTGTTAATTAAATTGCTAATTCTCATGATAAAGTTTAACTGAGAATAAGTTGGATTTAGAATACTGCATTCGGTAGACAAATAATACATTTTGGACCATAAAACAAAGTCCTGCTTGAGATGAGTGAGGTTTTCCATTTAGACGGGTAAATTATGTAGTGTTTTTGATTTCAAGGATTTTGTTTTTTTGGCTTACTCTTTCGCAGATTATCCTTCATGTGTTTTGTGTCTTATCTCACTTCGAAGTTACATTTTAGATCATTACATTTGAGAGTGGATAATAATTGCACCAGCCAAAATTTTTGCATGAATTCTAATGCTAGATGCTGGAGAATTCTCATTAACTAACAAGATTTTATCGTATTTTTCTATGCATTATACGATGAGATGATCGTTCTTTTCACTTCATTCATAATATAACAAAAACAACAATCGCATGTTTCCAACAACTACTGCACATATTTCTTTTGTATGATTCTCGAAGAGCATGTTAAGTTAAAGTAGATTTGTTGGTAATGCGCATTTTCCAATTTTATCCGGTGGGATTGTTAGCAATTTAATGCAGCATGTCTGTAGATAGTGGCACGGTTGTATATTGAACATAGCCATAAATGGGTGTTGTGGAAGAAGTTTCCGATTCCCACTCTTAATATCATCTAATTCATTCGTTGACAAAGTTGTTGGTAGTGTTAAATTTTATAAAGATTTGAAAAATTAAAAAAAAATATTAAGAAACAGGATGACAGATGTCTTTGGGCTTCATAATGTTTTAAAATTGTTTCGAAGTCTAGAAGGATATATGTCCAACATCAGAATTATAACCATATATTATGATAGAATAATGGCAGAATTAAGCTCTGCTTATTAATTGTTCCAACTTTTGAAAATTCATATTATAGGTAAAGAGGAACTGCCTGGCATTGCAAAATCCGGAAAGGAAACATTATTCTTGGGAAGAAATTTTATCTTAGATGACTTTTCAACTTGAGAGTTCTCTTAAAAGGAAAAGGTCACCTTAGGAGAGAAAGGGATATTTAATTTTGCGTACCGCTTACTCCACGCACTGATTTGAAAATTATACGTTGTGGAAGTTGTTCTTTTTGTTTTCAATCCATTCGTTACTTTTTTGCTTTCTGAAATTGCGATATGTCTGTTCTTTGATGAGATATATGTTTACACATCTTTATGGCATGTTATTATTATCAGCTGGTAGTAACTTTGTTAGCAGTATAAATGTATGCCAAGATAGATTCTGCCACATGCTTTGCCTCATTAAAGAAGAGCACAAACTTTCACACGTGAGGAGTGAAATTTGATCTTATCATATTGCTGAAGGGAATAGCGATTGATAAACTCCGAACAGTCCCGGCGGTTCTTCTTTAACATCCGAGAGCATTTGATGAAATGTGGTGTTGAAAAGTAGAACACTGGAATAATGGATTTTGGGACCATTTTAGTCATGCCAACCGATAAACCCATATAAATTTGCTAACTTGGACCTAGCTTGAACCCTTCCACCCAGATTCTTGACAAATACAACCTTATCAAGCTTTGTGCCTTTACTTTCAAAAATTTCATTATTTGCACAAGTTTGCATGCTGCAGTTAACGTCAGTGAAAGTTTTGCATGAGTTATGATGATTTGCTAAATAACTCTAGTTCGAAAAAGTGCGAATGCAGCTGATATCAGGTTTTCTCAATTGTGATCGGAATACTTGGCAATATTTGGAAATTCTCGCAAAGTAATTGTAATGAAAATTACAAATGATTTTTATGGAATCATAAATTCGGAAAGCGATGCTATGTGATTTTACGCAGCAATTTCACTACTATTTAATGTTGTTCAGAATAATGCGACATACTTAAAATCTGAAAAACCTAGGTAAGTGGTTATGCATCTATGCCGTTAACACTGTATCCGAATCAGCAGCCATATGTTGCGACCAATGTCGTTCCACCATACAAAGGTGCTGAAACTATCGGTGGTGGTCCAGATGTTCACAGTCAAACAAGTAGCAACGATGGTTCAAGTGGAAGCGAACAGAGGTGAGGGTACATTTTTGTTCTTTCTCTCGCTTTCAGCTTGATGAAATAAAATATCGTCTATCTCTGCATTACAAAGAAGATCAGGAAAAAAATTCTTTTAATCTGCGGAGTTGAAATTAACATTTAAAAGAAATGAGTTTTTTCAGACATACGATTTTACCACAGGCACCCATATCATCGGGTGTTCATTCAACCGCATTTTCATCCAATATCCAAAAAGGAACATCGGTATCCTTGGCTGCAGGTCCAACTTTTGGAATGGTAGCAACAAATCGCTTGGAAGAGATGCCACAGGATTTGGCATCCAGTCGGCAAAGTTTTCGAATTGCGATGAGTCAACCCTTTGAATTCTTTGTTGATAATTTATAGCTTTTCTGATTAGTACTCTTAAGAAAAAAAAACTCTCGTGCTTGTTTCTCATTGTTCTTTGCTTATACTGAAGTTAAGAATTTCGACACAGGGTACTCAAAGAATTGCTTGCTTTTCTCAAATACTAATTTTCATTTCACCCTGGAGGTCTTCTTATACAAACAGCATATAAATGTGAAAATGATGAAAGCAATCCATCGACATGCACTTCGCGACAACTTTTTATATTCTGTCAATATGTATATAGCATAATAGTCATGTCTGTTTGCGATTTAAACAAACTTTTTAAACCTTTAAGACTTTCACTCTTCATTGAATAACTTCTTCAAGATTTCAATTTAAAAATAAATTTCTTTGACGAAGTGCATTTGTATCCTTTACATTAGTTTTGTATTGGGTGTTTTGCTGGCTCATTTTTACATTTTCTAATTATCGTTTGTGATTGTAGCAAACCTTCCCCTAAAACGAACGTCTCTTCCGATAACTTTTCATAAAATTGTTCCAACGCTTACGTACGTGACCCATACGTGAAGGTTCAGTTACTGTACATTGCAAAAACTTTTTAAAGATTGCTTACATCCTGATTGCCTTTGCATAATATTTTATTCGCTGACTTCTGTCATTCAAAAGTATTTTCCGAGTAGTTTTGGATTTGTTGCTTTTGATATCAATATCAACGGCTCTGAAAGTTCAACTGAACAATTTTTGGAAGACTTGCTGAGACTGTTCAATCTCGAATTCACTCTTCATAATTAAACTAATTTCCTCATTTGGTTATTCGCTGCCATCCTTTCTTTCTACTAACACATCGTTGTTTGAAGTCTTTTGCTTTGATCATTTGTATGTAGATATTCACCAGTTTTTTAAACTAAAATAATTTTTTTGTTCCCCTGTTGATAAAAATACTAAAATCGTAGTTTCATCCGTGGAACAAAGCATTCATTATAAGCATAACAATTTTCGTGAGAAATTTGAACCTGAGACCACTACAGCAAACAACAATGATAGTAATTGTAATTTTAATAATTGGGGCTTTTTTTTTTTTAATTTTACAGCTTGTGTAATAAATCACTGGCGTCTCCGTGATAAGGCCAGTAGTTCCTAATATATCTTCACCGTGGTATCAAATCAAGATCTACGATCAAATATTTGGCTTATGAAATTCCAGCAAATTGAAATATCTAATGGGCCATGCAAAAACTCTTTATGTCCAGTTCATCTCACCATATCAAACCATTTTAATGCTATTTCTTATTCTTTTTTTCTTGTGCTAAAGTTTTAGTATCTTTATTTAAATCATACTTCATACTTCCCGTTTTATTTCAGTTTTTGAACGATCTGAAACATCATTGAATTGATGCAATATTTATCCGTCCGTTCATTCATATCAAATTCAAAAAAATCCAACTTTCTGTTTAAAAAGTTAGAGAATTGTACAGATTTGACAATTCTTTACTTCATTCTGTTCCAAACCTTCTTCCAGCTCAGCATAACCATCAATGGAATGTTCATTGATATCTGAAAATTTTTCGATGTCCCCAAAATTTATGTTAATTGAACTTGCTCGACTTGATGATTGGAGATATGATATTAAAAGGATGATGTGAAAGAAGCAGAAATTTGGAGCCGGTAAAAGCAATTAACAGAACAAATAAAAAAGCTTAAAGAATACTTCTTTCAATTCCAATGATTTCCCAGATGGATTTTTTGATACTCGCTTTTAAAAAGTATGTTTCCATTACGCCCTTATTTTTAATCTTTGTCATACCGCGATATTCAAAAATAAATTTGCCCGTTCTTTGAGCGCATCTAAAAATTCCGTTAAATTCAGCCATTCACTTTTTTAATATCCTAACTCTCTTAATATCCTAACGAGAAGTATTGGAAATTACTTAATTTTCTGAGGTATTATTTACTTTCAAGTTAACAGGCCACTATCTTCAATGACTACACATTAGCAGTTTGGTTAGAGATTTTACAAGTATGGCCAATGAAAAAGGCAAACTCGAAAGAAGTTTTGCTGCAATGGATCTTTCCGGGTACACCATGACTACCCATACGTGATGCCGTATTCATCGTATCACCGAAAAGACAGAATCTAAAAATTGAATTTTTGAAGATATTTTTCCAAAACGTAACTTTCTATACATTAATTAAACTTTCTGTTGAAAATATATTGCTACTACTAATCTAATCCAACAAAAGTTTGAAGAATTGTTTGGTATTTACAGGACAAAATTCCAATGGCGAATAACTGGAAGTTTTTAGTTGCTGAATTTTTACAATCACTTTTTTTTGCAAACTTGCTACTTTTTCGGGAAAATTTTCAATAACTGGTATACCTGGGCATTTTCTTGCCAATCACTCCAGCCACAACTGGTCCAGAATTGATGCCAAGACGTATTTGGAGCGGTCTTTCAGTAATCGGATTAATAATGGATCGTGTTTCAAAAATCATGCCAAGCGCCACATGACATAATATTTCACAGTGATTATCAGTCTCTTCCGGTATCCCACCCACTGCCACATATGTGTCATCAATTGTTTCTACTTTAAATACCTTTAAAAGTCAGGTGTTCAATTTCAGTTTTACTCTGACTGCATGAAATAACAATACTGTGCCAAAGTAAGAAATCCGGAAATCTTACGGAATGTTTGTCAACCAAACGATCAAACTTTGTAAACAATTCATTCAGTAATTTCATGATTTGTTGTGGTCTGCAACCCATAACAATACTGTGAAAATTTGGTATATCACCGAACATTACTGTTACTTCTTGATATTCATCTGAATTTAACAACCTTATGGTAATCATTGATTTGTAATATTTAAATTTACTCTTTCGTGAATGCTAGCTAATGATGGCTTGTGATTACCTGTTGACTAATCACTGATAATCCACAACATTAATTATTTCTCTAGAAAAAGGATAAGGATGAGAAATTAACGTGAAGAGATTGCATCACCAGAATAGCATCAGGAATTGGTAATTTTATAGGTTTATTGAAAGTTCGGTAGAGTATAACAAATGAAGTTTAAGTTCAAATTTAAAGTTAACAAATTCACAAGCAAGATTAGAGGTAAAGAAACTCACAAGCATTCACCGTTTTGTCGTTAAGAAGTTGCGTAACAACAAATGTCGGTAGTAATTGATACAGTAATGTTTCCGTTTTAACTCGTTCACATTTCATATTCCGTGCTTGCTCCTCCATTTGAGTATTATTTGCTTGCAGCTGCATGCTGCAATGCAAGGAAGTTGTAAGCAGAATTGTCGTCCCGATACTATTAAAAGTTATATTTTATTTGTCGGAAAATCTTATCTTACTGAATGCAAAAGTTATTTACTTCTGCTCAATATTGGAAAGGCGTTGCTGATTAAGAAGTATGACATCTCGAGTGAAATCATGTAACGGCATTGCTTCCAGACGCATTCCGTATTCAAATAGCTCAGAAATAGTACTTATATCTGGTGAACCAATGTACAGTAACCAATTTCTCTGTTCCAAAATCATCATTTGTCCTTTCAGCTTTAACTTTTTCTTCTGATATGTGGTAGTTCTAAAAAATTAATGAATCAAAATTGAAAGATGGCTAATTATAACGTTTTGAAATATTACACTTCAATGTACTACCAATGAACACTTCCATACTGAATTAATGAAGAACTACACTGATGCCAACATCAAATTTGTTGATGAATAAAGTTTCCTGTGATTCACTAACAATGTTTAAATGTGACATTATTGTCTTTGCAATTTTGACAACAAACAGTTACCGAACACTGTTAGGCTCCTCATTGTTTATCCCTCTTCTTAATTGGAGAATGAATATTGCATTGATAAGATTGTATATTGCATTGAAATTGAATGATATCTGTGGCCAGATGATATCAAATATGCATTCCAACGGTGTCCCAGGCGTTAATGATTCCATTGAAATGTGTTGGCTTAAATGAAATAAAAGCCAAAAGGAAGAAAAATCAGCCATGTGCTTATCAAACTAAATACTTACTAAAAGCCTTTCCCGCATTGTATTAAATTACAATTGTTATCGGCTATGAAATGATACGGTTGTAAGGAAATGAAATCCGCTTTGTTTACTTGTAGTATGCCATCAGTTTTGCCCATAACTTCTACAGATTTACGACATAATAAGCCACAATGCGTTATGTCCTGAAATTTCTATTTGATTTTCCCGGATTACATATGAGAATATGTCGAAAGTGTGAAGAAGAAAAAAGCATAGTTGATTAATTTAAATATATTTTAACAAGACGGAGACTTGCAGACAAGGAAAAAACAAAAAAAATAGGAAAGTTTAAAGATTGGCAGATTATGGAAAGAGCTAAGAGATATCAGTAATTAGATGATAGGTTCGGTCACTCACTGACCAACACTACTACATTCGCTGCTTTTTTTAAAGTCGCAAGATAAAAGCTGAAATCTATAATTAATGTGAAATTGAATGAGAATATGGCAAACAAACTTCAACTTTATAAACAGCGTGTTCTTGTTGCTGCGCGTTACTTGCATATTGCAAATCGCATTTGCTTAGATCAATTAGCGTAATTTTTACTTCCATACCGAAGAATTTTTTTGCCACTTTGCGTGCTACACCTATAATGTAATACATTTCTCAAAGAGTGAGTTTAAAGTTCAAACGTGAGTAGAAAAGTAAATTCAAAAATTTTAAATTTTAAGATCTTTGAACTTACTTTCCCTGATGATCAAAAATTAAAAGTTATTCACGATCTTCAACAGATAATTTTACGATGGCATTATCACTAACTCACAGAACGTTTGTAAAGCTATATTTAGCAAATGGAAGGCCTTTCTCTCCTCCAATAGATCAATACGATTATCACAGTGAAAAAGAAAAGCAGTTGATAAGCGCTTCGAGATACAATAGTATTCTGGGAATAACTCGAACTAGGTAATAAACGTATTTTTTTCACGTATAATTAAAATAGCCGCGGCCATAAATATTAAAATTTAGGGTCACTGAAATCGTAGTTACACCTTGGCTTAATTAGCTAAATGCTTTAAGGCTAACCTTTGACAATAGGATGTATTCCATGCTGACTGGTATAATGCTAACCTTTGACAATAGGATGTATTCCATGCTGACTGGTATAATAATGAAGCAAAACTGAATCCCCGTCGTCATATTTTTCACATCGAAATAACGGTCCTTTTCTGGTATCTTTGTAAATGGCAAAACTTATGAAATGATACAATGAATCCAATCCATTGAAGAAATTCTGTAACTTATTTAGTTATACTTTGACAAAAATACATTTTGACTTTTGTACTTTGACCTTTGACTTTGAGTTCGATAGTTATACCTTGACTTTTGACTTTAATAGTCCACCAGTTTGAGTAAAAAAATGACTGCTTGTAATTAAAAGAGGTTGGAATGAGGTTAAAGCAAGATGATATCAAGCGACAATTCAAAATGATTGCTTTTTCACCCCCATTGGTAGTTGGCGCATTAACACTCTGGTATTGGTTTCCGAAAAGGTATGAATTAACCAATCATAACAGAGTAGTCTTCATAAAAAAAAAGAAGGCTACAGGCCTGAAAGGAACAAAATTCACATCATATAGAAAGCCAAAAATGGCTATACTTGGCATCTAGTAAGGTCTCAAATAATTTTGATTGGAAGCCTCGAAAAAAAGTTCCTAGTTAGAATTTTTTATGTGAAAGTTATGCTATCAACTTGTTTAGGGAGGAAGTTATTCTTTTAAGACGTAAGTAATCCTTTTAGGGAGTGAACAGTCTTTTTAGGGAATAAATAACTCATACCACAAAATCAGGACTCATTGATCGCAGCAGCTCTTCCCAGCTGTTATCACAAAGATAGTCAACATAAAAATCGCCAAAATTTTCCCAAAACTGGTCACGCGTAAGACCTTAGAAGGCGAAAATAATGATATTTTAAAATGGTAAAAATATCATTTGATTCTTATAGTTTGAAATAATTTGATAAGTTCGTTTAATTTTGCCAAAATTGTTCAGTTGAACTTTCAGCAGCCTGTTGATTTCTTTGATTTAACTCTTTATGTTTATTCAAAATTAAGGTGAAATATTCGAAGCCTAAAATTTAAAAAAAAATGGGACAAGACTTTACTGCTTTCATTCTTCCTTTGTGACAAGAATCTTGGAAAGACACAGAAAAAAGCGACAAGGTTTATTTCAAAATGCAAAAAAGCTTCCCTCTTACCGGTAAATGCAACAATTCCAGCAACTAATTTAAAAGTATATTCATCAGGGTAGCGAAAATGTTCGATAATTTCATCATCTTTTAAGAAACCAGCTCTATCACTGCAAAAATGAGTTTCAACAATATTTTTGTTATCGTCGATTTTCAGTTGGTTTATAATTCTCTACCGTTAAAAAAAATCAAACTTTAAATTCTGTTTTGATTTCAAAAGTAGGTTACATCAAAAGACGATAAAATGAATGACTCATCCCTTTTCTGATTAATATAAGTTTATAATTCATGCGACAACATTGCAAATGAATGAATCGTCGTGTTTCTGACTGATATAACTTCATAGTTGCAAAAATTTCGAAGCATTTTTAAAAATGAAATATCTTTACTGGAAAAATGCGCAAACAGCGAGTGAAAATATCAGTAAGAACGATTACTTTGAATTAATAATAATTTCAATTTGTTAATTAACCTCACTTTCTTTAATTTCACATAAATTATTCAAGAAAAAGATAAGAAATTTGTTTAATTTTTTCGAAGAAGTCTCACCCATAAGGGTGAGACTTCCAAAATAATTTTTCGTTGGAATTCAAAATTCTTCAAACACTGTATTTTGGAGATTAGCAAAATACCGTATGACATTTAAAGGATCCGTCCAAAAGAAGACTTAAACAAAACCCACGTCATGAGAACTTCACTCTGTTATCGCTCAAGCTTGCTAGGCTTAATAGACAGACCTTAGGAAGCTATGTCTCCTCTAAAAAACCTGCTACTTTGGCTGGAATGATACATTTACATTTGTGGTGTTTGCAGCAAGTTATGAATAGAGCTTTTCTAAATCTTCGTTCCCGAAGTCTAACTATAATGATTTATTAAATTTTAATCAAAAAAAGATTCATTCAAATAAATAAATTCTAAACATAAAAATGGACTTTAACAATACTTACATGACATTGTTCCATGTTCTTTCGTCGTATTTCTCAATGGTAAATTGTCGGAGTATTTTGTGAATAAAACCAAACTATGTTTGAAATATTTACAAAATTTCAAAGTTTTCAGAAACTAAAACAATCATTTTTTTAAAATTTGTCATTCTACATCGGATCACTTAGCTGAAAATTAGCAGTTGCAGAGTTATTAGAATTGAATAATTAATTATTTAAACAAATATTTACAGTAACAATGCCTATAATTCTCTTCATTTCGCTTTAATCTAAAAAAAGAACTTAGTGTAAAATGTTTTAAAAGAATATTACCATTTGATGCGGAAACTTTCGAGCGACTTATTCCGCTTCAATCAGTGTGATTACTTTTACTTCCAGTCTCATTTCTAATTTATAAAGCATCCATGCAATCTCTATTACCTTAATTATAAAGGATATTAAATTAAATTTCTTCAAATAATTACTGTGGACTTCATTTACGAAATAATCTTTGCAAGAAGTACCGGTGGGGATATTGTTTTTGTATCGGTCAACACCGAACGACTTGAAATATGTGAAGTAATATTTCGACGCAAGCAGGAAGAAAAGTACAGTATTTTGTGGGAATTTATCATTGACCTTTTGAATACTTCTCAGAATTTTCTATGAATTCCGTAATAAAATTTAAGTTGAGTAATTGAAAACGATGTTGCTTACACATTTGCGCTTATGATTTATCTTCAAACTGATTACATCGCGGAAGTGTCGCATCGCAATTTGCAATCATCAATTTTTTGATGCAAGATATGCAGTAAGGGAGAAAATCTTAAATTGAATTGAATAATAATGTTGTTGATTGAATTTATAAATGGAACTGATAAAAGTGATTGACAAACTTCCTAGGTGATGACAAAACTCACCGAGGTCCATGTATGAACAAATAGCTTAAGGCCATCGTCTAGAGCATAAATTAAAGTACTTCTTAAAATTTCAGTTCATCGCGTAAGGTTAAAAATAATGCAATTCATGGAAGAATTCACGTATTTTCATTCACGTTTAATTTCAGTTTCATGCCTTCCTTCATAGCCTTATGTAGAAGGTATGAAGTAGAAGGAATGGGAAGAAGGAGTAAAGTCACCAACCTTGGCAAAAATAAAAGAAATGAATGGTGATTGAGACTAGATAGAAAAGTTAAGTGGTTTATTTGTACGATGTTTTGTAGCGCAAATCTGCCGGAAAGCTTTTATGCTTATCAAGCAATTTAATTGGTTTATAATTCTCTGCCGCTAAAAAAATCAAACTTTAAATTTTGTTTTGATTTTAAAAGTAGGTTTCATCACAAGGCAATAAAATGAATGACTCACCACTTTTCTGATTAATATAAGTTTATAATTCATACGGCAGCATTGCCGTCACACGAAAGTAAATGGATGAATCAACGTGTTTTTGACCGCTATAACTTCATAATTGCAAAAATTTCGAAGCACTTTTCAAAATGAAATATTGTTTCAAAAAGAAAATGAAATATTTCATTTGGAATAAATGCGCAAACAGGGAATGAAAACATTAGCAAGAACGATTGTTTTGAATTAATAATAATTTCAATTTGTTAATTAACCTCATTTTCTTATTCAAAGCTACGATTGAAAACTTAAATTAAGAGTTTATTTATAGCATATTACATAACAGATTTTCTCAAAACTGGCAGTAAGTTTTTCTTAGAACTAAAATTTGATTAAAAATGCACAGATTGCAGTAACATTCAAACGTTGAAATGTATTACAATTAGCAAATATTACTTTTTGAAATCATTTATCAGCGGTATGTAAATGAACGTTTTTACATCACCGCCAATAGCGGGGAAAGAGTGAAAGGTTTTTGGAGATCGACAGAAACTGGAAGTTGCGCCGTACCTTTTCAATTGTACATTTACAATTGTGCAGAAAGAGGTCAGGTATTGATTATGATCCAAACCTGGACCAAACTGATATGTAATCTTAAGGATCAGGGGCATTCTGGGCAAGCAGGAACTTTTATTTTTACACCAAGATATTCATATAACATTTCGGAATTTTCCCAAGTGTAGCGACATGGCTATATTCAGTGTAGCATTTTTCTCAGCAAACTAAAATATGACAAGTCTAAATAAATGATGACCATCCAATTCATTAGCAATATTTGTGATGCTATAATCCATCGTTCATCATTATTGTATTCATCGGTCATTTACATATTTCTTTTATAGTGTCCAGAGCATATAACGAATTGCTTTCATTATTTTGACAATTTTGTTGTCGGAAGAATTGAAAACATTTTCATAGGGAGACAGTATCAGCAATCAAACGGTTTTCCAAAACATTGGGAAGATGTGTAATATGCTAAGCCTATTACTTTTCTCATTTTTTTTGACATTCAATGTGAATGCTTGCTTTCCCAACATTTCAAGATTGCAAAAAATGGTTATAGGGAAATTTCAACTGGTAAAAATGGGTTGCGATATTCGCTTGAAGCATATACCGTTGTTTATCTTCATTGCAATAAATAACTGCAAAGAGCAAAAAAGATAAAATAAATGTCGATAATAAATTGTGTATGAATTAATTAAATATTCGCAAACCACTATTTCAAAGAAATTAGCAACAATTCATTTTGGGAAAAAGGTCGTCCCGAAATACTTGCAGTTTGCTGATATATGGCATGCATGTTTTTGAAGTTGGCTTGCAAGTCTTCCTCATTCTTGAGAATTCCAGTGTTCGAAAAACTTTAATTGCTTTTAAATTCCCCGAAACACTTCTGTATTACGCAGTCCTTAGTCTATTCAAACAAAATTCCATGAAGTTCAGAATTAGTTAAATCGATTTAAGCTAAATCTTTAATTAGTTAAATCGATTTGAGCTAAATCCTTAATTAGTTGAATTGACTTAAGCTAAATCTTTAATTAGTTAAATCGATTTGAAATGCTAAATCTTCAGAGCGAAAAAAACCTGAAAAATTAACAAATTCAAGCATACATCGTTGTTTATCTTCATTTGAATAATTGAATGCAAAGAGCAAAAACGATAAAATAAATGTCGGTAATAAATTGTGTATGAGTTAATTCTGAAAGTGAATAGTAATGAAAGAAAAATGATCAATTTCAAAAATGAGACCAACGAGGGATAAGCAAGCAGCGCAAATTGTACAATCAATCGCGGAAACGTCCGCAAGGAAGATATTGATGGAAATGTACGGCTTGTTCAGAAATTCAAATATTTCTGATCACAAAGGAAACAGTTTATTCTAGAAGTGTATCACAATGAAAAAGAACCGATACTTCTTGCTAAACAAATAGCAATGTTGAATTAAACCTTATTTTAGTTTTATGGATCGAAAAGGTTTCTCTTTCTCTTTTTATTTAACTTCACCTTTTACCATTAACGGACGATAGCTTATTCGTATTAGATTTTGTATATCAATTGTCTAATAATTATCATTTATCAAAGATATTCACTGCAATCCTAAAAAATTTGATTAATTACATTTTTCAGTGCTAATGATCTAAAGGCTTTTCCAAATCCGAAATATTTTAATAATTTTGTTTTAATCTTTCGGATTTGAGCATATTCTCCCACACTGAAAAAATTCCGAGTCCGGAAACTTGGGAAGAGAAAGGAAAGAAAAAGAGCAGCCCAAGAAGAATGAGAGAGTAAGCTCATCACAGCAGGAATTTGGAACAGACGCAAATGAAGAAAATAATAGTAAGGGGATGAGCTGATGAAAATGACTCATCTGACCTAACTTGGTCAAAATTGTCGCAAAATACGATGGGATATTTAAATGTTCTAAAAGACCAAATTCATCTTGCACGATAGACTTGGCTTGATGTTCCATAGCAAAACAAATTATCGAAATGGTGCCAAAAGCTACAAATAGTATCTTATCAATGAAGAACTATTAAAATAAGAGGCAAACAATCATTTGATGCTTATCATTTGCAAATATGCTCCTCAATGATTTTTTCACACGGTTGACAAATCACTCGACAGCAATAATGAAATTTACAATTGCACCGATCCATCACTTTACGTACCCGTGTATCGAATCCACGATAACAACACATCTAAAATTGAAGGAGTGAAGTTTCGATGAAAATGGATTTATGACGACAGTAATTAGTATGGAAAAACAATAATGAAAAAATTTATGGTCGGAAAAGTGTGGTGTGGAATTTAAAATTTCGCGAACTCGAACTACGGTACTTGTTTGTTTAAGGGTAAGGTAAAAAGTAAGTTAAGAAATGTGTTAGTTAAGAAGTATAGTAAAATAGACTTCACAATAACCAAAAACTATTTAAAACAAATTTCAGAATTACCAGGTCACATCCATCTATACCATGCGAGGAGACATTACAAAGGCGTCCATGCGTTCCCAAAATACCATATTCCGGATCCGGTTCGCAGTAATCCGGAGACGACTCCAGATAAACCTTCACAATAATAATAATGATTAACAGTTAATAATTAAATAATAATTAAATAGTAATAGTAATAATAATAATAATAATAATAAATAAGAATAATAATAAATAACAGTAATAATGGCAGTAAGAATAAGAAAAATAGAAATGGAAACAAGAATATGAATAAAAATAGGAATAACAATAGGGGTAAGAATAGAGATAATGGGAGTAAGAATAAGAATGAGAAATATAGGATAGAGAATAAATGAATAAAAAAGAACAAAGGATAAAGAGTAAGGAATAAAGAATAAAGGATAAAGAACAAATAAAAGGTAAAGAATAAGGAATAAAGAATAAAAATTAAAAAAATAAAGAATAAAGAATAAAAGAATAAGGAATAAAGAATAAGGAATAAGAAATAAATAATAACAATGGCGTTGCCACTTCATGTACTGTTTTATTTTACAGATATTTGAAAGACAAATTACATCATAGCTTTTTTTTAAAACTTACAGAAAGCGTAATTAATTCAAGAAATTAATGAATGAACCTGCTTATTAAATTTCTCTGTTCGCTACTGAGTTCAAAGCTCTCATGATAATCCTCGTAATTTACTGGAAACTATTTTAATGATCAATTTGAATTCAGAAAAACGATACAAAACTGTAACTTACGAGATCAGCTTTAGTATGTCTTCTGAAATTGACATTTTTGCGGACCATTATCGGTTTATTGTCTTCTTCGATGATTGCTACTTCTGTGGCACCGTCAAACTTGTCTTTGATTATCTTTCCAACTTCCCTACAACAATGCACGCAATACCAATAAGCAACTAGCAAAAAGTTTTAAAAAACCTTAAAATTCAAATTTGATTCCTTAATATTAATTCTAAACCAAGTTCCATTTTTAATTCTTTTTAATTCAAAAATCCTATGCTTTTTTCGATTTTTCCTTGATCTTTATAAGTCCTCAAGATCTTGAGAGAGAAAGATTTGTTGATCTTTGGACCTTTAGCAATTTTTGCATCTTGAAAACTTCCTGGTATATTAGCAAGTACCTGCCAGCGCAATTATTATCACTGATTATGTCTTTTGAGTATAATAAAAATTAGAAGTCATCTCATCATTCTGTTTTTGGTTATTAAAAGATTTACCTGAATGTTGGCATTGATTTCCAGCACGTTTTCATTTCACAGGAACCGCTCAGGCCATGGCATTTACATTGCTTCCGGGTATTTAGCTCCAGTACCTGTTATAGAAAAACGAATAAGAGAGTATAAAAGAGTATCTCTACCATTCGACTCTGCCCGTAAAAGGCGACAAAATGACCAATACATTTCACTTTATCAGCCTAAGTATCATTCATTGATATATGTTTTGATGAAAGTAAGAAAATATTTTGAAAGTTTCTTTGCCTGTCTTCCAGCATTATTGTTATGCAAATTCATGATTTTCCGTTCAAGCGTTTGATTTTTGCCCCTCTCAGCAGCATCAACGAAAGCTCTTGATACAGCAATACCATATCGGACATTATCCGAGCATCCATTCCAGTTGAACTGATCCGTTCTTTTCAAAGCACTCAAATCGCAGCCACATTTATCGATGAGACCCTTGGAACAGTCCCTGTAATATAATAACAAGAAATTATTCATTCTGGACACGGTGTTCAAGTAAAGGAATAGTAGCTCATTTGAATATTTCCTGTATGACAAACCTTGTGATTCGATAAGCTATTCCGGCGGAAGAAATAGCATGAACAAAGGCAGCTTCCCGAGTACCACGGTTTAAGATCATATCACCAAAAACTTCCTTCGTAATCGGATTGATTAGCGAGCAATTCCATCTAAGAAATAGATCAACCAGATTTTTTTTCATCCAAACATTTCCATGAATGAATTAAAATTTGGAAAATCGAACCTAATTTCGGAAACAAAATTATAAATTGACAAACCGAAAGTTTTAAAATTATGTATTTCAACTGATGAGCGTCAAAGTACTTGAATTTAATTCCTGAATCTAATTTTACTAATTAATTTAGGTTTCGTTTTTTTGATCGACGATTTTTCTAAAGCTTCAATTAAAAATAATCGTTCGGCAATAAAAAAATTACCAAATAATTTGGAATAATAATCCCTCAGTAATAAAAAGATTAACAAGGATCATTTCCAATACTCAATAGTTATTGATTGATTATTCTGATTTCTACCATACCATACAACGTTTCAAACAAGTCCTGAAGTGTTTGATGATTGTAATATTAGCATTGATTGACAAACCTCCTTTGATGAAACTGATATTGGCATTCGGAATATGCGAGTTGGGCACCGTTTCTTATGCTATCCATCTGTTCGATGTTGCGTCGACAAAACCTTAACTGCAATATTCACTGTCACACACATTTACGACTTTTTTATCATAAGTGAGATCGAAATGATTATGATAGAGGTTATATGATTCATTGCAAAGGTCAATTATTCCATATCACAGTGCGGAGATTTACTGATCCTGTATTTTGTGCAAGTTGAAGTTATCGTGATAGATTACATAGCAATTTTTGGATGAATGATTAGAGAAAAGGTAACAGTCTAGTATCATGTACTACAAACAATTCTTCTTCAGAAGTCTAACTTTTGGGTTAGGCTATAAGATAGGTTTTTCACTATTTAACATATTTCTTGTTCTATAAAATTTCAGATTCTGTAATATTTAATTTTCCAATCTCGAAGAATCTTGAGTATGACCTGTTTGCGAGTGAGTCCATGCAGATGCCGACATGACCATTGTGGATGCAATCGGTCTATCTTTGAACTGGACAGGCTTAAAGCTCTAAAACAATTACCGATAATGATGTATATGACAATTTGTTAAAGAAAGACAACGTCAGGATGTTTTAAAAATCGAACTCTTCATTTTATACTTGAGAATAATTAATAATTAAGAAGCGACGTCCTTCCTGATTAAATGTCAATATTTGTCATTGATAACTGGTCACTGAATGATATGCCAATCTTTTTGTCAGAAATTACCTTAAAAGCTTTTTACTTTTTAGTAAATTTAAAAGGTACAAATGAAAGCTTAAAAGTAAACATGAACGTTTTCCAGATTGATGAATTTTGCATGCAGAAAAGCTATTTTCTCCTACTGAGGAAAGAATATATTATGATTACAAAGTATCATTTGAATGGGATACGGTAGTTTGTAAGTTGTCATAAACTGTGATGGGGCGGAAAAGAGAGGGACGTTGGCTGAACTAAATTGATGACTGCCTTAGGGAGTGGGGAGGGTTCCTTCCTTCCATTTTGCTCAGAGAGACTGCTACTCGTATCATCATCATCGTCGTCGTTGCTCAACAGCCAATCGATTTCATTCGTCAAATGTTATTTATCATTTTAAAGGAAATTTTAAATCCACTAAGTGATGCTATCCATTTTCACAATTGTTGTTTAAGTGAATGAATGAATGCATGAATGGAAGGTAAAAGAGAATGAGAATGAATTCTTAATTCTGTCTAGAAATCATTGATCATTGCACTTGGACAATTGTCCTATACTTACAATTCATTGTCCCATGCTTATCATTTGTCCCATTCTTGGCTAACAACAACTTTACATTTGTTGGTTACTTATTTCACACACTCTTTCATTCTATCAGTTGACAATATCACAAACGATTTTAATGAACGGATTATGATCTTTCTCAGGAAAGGGAAAATTATCCGAACAAAATGACGCGATTCAAAAAAATTAGTGACTGTTGGCAATTTTAGAAAGTTTCTTAAATTCTACTACTCATATGAGTGATAGCGACAAGTACTCCTGTCTAATCTGAACTAATTTAGCAATGTGAAAGGAAAAATGAAACAGTTCTTTTTAGAATTAATAGGGTCTTTTCTGACCTGATGACCAATGAGCACTTGTATCCACTTTCAAAACATTCTAATTTGCATAAAAAAATAAAAGCAATTAGGATCGATCGATAGAAGTCGTCCTAAAAATGTGCCAGAATGGCGCCAGCGTAGAATTTTTGGCTCAAATGAAAAAGTAAAAAAAAGGAAAAAAGAGAAGAAGAGGGAATGGTTTCAGAACATTTTTAGATTTTTCTTGGGACAGAAAAAGAGCCTCCAACATAACTTTTGATTTATATTCTTACCTTTCTTTTAAAAAATGCAAATTTAAACTTCAATTTACAGATGTCATCCACTGATAGAAGCGAAAATTTCTTGATTAATTTTTACAGCAATCTTGCCAACCAGATTCTTTTAGAGAAAGTAAGAGAAGAGAAATCAAATGACCTGCAGAAGATAAGTAATAAAATCATCGAAAAGGTGGAGCGATTCAGTTCATCAAAAGCCAATTATAGGACTCTGTATCTGGATTTCTTGCACAAAATATTCCGGAGTTTTCATTTTTTTTTCAAGTAAGCTAATTTTTAAAGCTTCCCGACTATCCAAAATTTGAGATGGAAGAATATGGAATCAGACATCGTTTAGTTGATTATCCATTTGTGGCAACTCATGCAGCTCATCTACTCATCCAAATTAAACATCACTTGAATTTGAAATTAAATCAATCTTTCGCGTTTAGATAAATTCTGGTCTTTTAAATAGGTTCAAAACCTTGTACTCAAAGTTATGTCAGGTAATTTTGATTACTTCCTTCCTAATATTTTCATTTCTCAGTAGCTTACTGTATACCTATGGTAGCACTATCTAGTGATCATATAGTTTTAATTCGTGAAGGATTTTATGAAAATTATGGAAAATGTCCTAGTAAAAAGACAAATATAAAAACAACTTGTGGGAACTGCAACTTGACATAATGCTAGCCATTTATACTAACTTGATTTAATGGAATTAGTAAGGTAATTAATTAAAAAACTGATTGATATTTATTGGAAGTCTGACTTAGATAAATTAATATTTAAGACTTTAAGTATAACTGTTGCAAAAAAAAAAATTAACAGCCATGAGATCGCGATGACGTAATCGACAAATGGATCGAGAAAGAGTAGTAGAAAGATGATATAATTCATCGCCAGTGCTCGTCTTTAGCTTATTGTTGTAGCACATTGCTCCACTGTATATGTGCGCAAGCAACAGTCATCGGTCGTATTGCATTCAGGTAGCCTTGTTCAGTAGCCAGGATAGACAAGCTTCTGGATGATAAGGAGAGTAAAAGCGGAAAAGGAATCAGCGATGCTGAATCAGCGGTGCGGAATCGGAATATACGATGGCAAATGAAAGACTGTCTCTTTTCCCTTGTCCCCTTACTAATTTGTAACGCTTTGACAAATATTTCACAAATAGACTACTGTAATCGAAGAAGAGGAAGACAAAAGAGGACGGCTGATACGGGGACACTTCACTACTGGTTTATAACTGTGACACCCCAAATTTTGTTTGCTTCCTAAAAATTTTTATTTCCTCCCTCTCCTTGTCTTCATTTGTCTCTTCGTTGACAAAAGAGGCAACACTGAAAATAAATTTTCCAAGGCCTGGTAAATTTGTCCCGTAAGTATAAAGTAAATTAGTCGCTTTGTCCGCTCATCTGTCTTCTATCATTCTGTTTGTTTGAATATGAACGATGTGAATTTCAGAGAGCTGTTTGGAAGATTAGGAAACAACATTTAAAATTTAAAGCAATAATTTAATTTGAACAATTAAAAAAAGCATAAAGACAAGCAATAAGGCATGCACACGCAAGCAAACGTACAGATCAAGTGAAAATATTGTCGTTAAATGGTGTATACAAGAGATAGGGCACGGACATTTTAGGCGGTCGTAAATCATCAGATGAAACCGACCCTCATATTGGGCGAGTCCATTTTCATTGACAAGTTAACGATAACGATTGGGTTGATGATGATGATGATGATGATGATGTTGATGATGATGATGATGATGATGTTGATGACGATAGTGACAATGATAGCAATTATAACAATAGTATGGTAATAATGATGATAATAATGATAATGATAACGATGGCTGACTGATGATGGCATTGATGATGAGCTTCATTATTCATTGAGAATGAATGAATGAATGAATGAGTGAATGAAGTCGATTTAATTACATATTTGTAACATTTTCCTTGACTAGAAATTTAATTTTTAACAATTTGCTGAAGTTCGGGTTTTTTACTTAGTAATTCCAACTATGACTTTTAAAAAAATAACTGATACAGTTTTAAATTCGAAAATTTGAAAATTATTTTAGATTAAATTTGCAGGAAATTTATTTCAATAAACTGAATTTATAGCATAACTTATTCTCTTAAAAACTAAATCCAATCTCGAACTTAAATTTGCAAAAAATTCACTGGTTCTGGATGTTAACTTTGTCTGATCATTATTTATTCAGTGACTGATCAAAGTTTCAAGTATCTTTTACTCTTACTCATTATCTGATTGCACAACAAATACTTTTTAGTAATATTGATTTATGCAGTGGACAACGACCAAATAAATTATAAGCTCTTTTATGAAAAGAAACATTCAAATATATGTTTTAATTTTTTTTTCGCATTCGCCAGAGAAAATCCGCTGGTTGTTCTGGAAAACTCGCCAAGAAAGAGTTATTCTTCTAAGTTTCCAAATAGGTCAAATGAATTGCAGAAAGATGAAACAACTCAGTTTTGCATATTCTACCAAGATGTTTTGCTTCTCAAACTTTTAAATCTTACTAACAAATATTTGCAATTGAATTCTAATATTAGATTTTTCTTCAATTTAATATGAAGCAATTTTTCCGGTTTCTAAGAATGAAACGCAGCAGAAATTTGATCTCTAAATGATTCCTCATTCGTAATACTGCATGTAAGATATTGTCGTGCACATGTAACTGGAAGACAATTCACGCATTCTTCTGGATGTCCGTAAATTGACAAAGAGTGACAAACATTGTTCTAAAGAGAGGAAAATTTATGAATCCAGAATTGACATTTTTTTTTTTGAGAAAAAAAATGCTGAGAAGATTGTTAAATTTCGAAATTATTTTTCACGGGATTGACATGTGACTAACGACTGTACAATGGGCGCTAATGTATCATTCTTTGAAATTTATTAAGTATTTCTTATAGTTTTGAAAAAAATGCTCCTGACTGATTTGTTGAAATGCACGAAAAGTTTAATACTACGACGTCTGATAACTATGTGATTGTGATAACAATTTATCAAGTATAGATTACGAATATGCTTCTTGCATTAATTTTATAATTAGTTCATGAAATTAGCTGAGTCCAAGTCTAAAATCTATGCAAATACAGTGGGATGGAAAAATAATTTTGCAGCCAAATATCGTCTTCGATTTTTTATTAACTTCAATTTTTACTTTTTTGCAAAATCACAGGTGTTGCTTTCCAACTATTTACCCCGCATCCGTTTTGCCATCTTTCCTCTTTACCACATCGATCAACGAATACATTCATCGATCACTCACATAACACGTCTGCGTTGTACAAAATTTTTCTCTTTGGACAATGTACGCGTTTTTTTTTTTTCAGGATATGATAATTAACACAGATTCGTTTGACACTTTAGAATACTTGCGAAACATTCCGAATCCTGCGAACCGGAAATAGTTTCAAGGAGTGAATATGTTTTCTCCTAAACTACTTTAATATTTTCCTGTTTCCATGGTAACTTCACTGCAATGTTCATTTCCTGAACTCCATTCCTGCTAGTTTCGTCATGTCCAGCTGTCTTCCATTCACGCCGTGGTACGATCGTTCTAATTACTGGCCACAGTTGAATTTAAATCTCACAGAATTTTTGGAAGGTCCTGTTTTCAACTCTTTTAAAACTTGAATGGCGCTATTGTCTTCTTCATTTGCTACTTCAAAAATTCAAACTGACTTCTCCAATACATTCAGTTTCTTTCATCTTTTTTTTAAAACGAATACTTTCATAAGAACAATCAAAAAGTGTTAAATTTGACAATATGTCTGTCATTGTTACATTAATTATTTTTGAATTTCTCTTATTCTTCTGTAGTGAAGCATTTCACTGTTATAACTGCGCATCCAGTTTACCCTCTAATATTAGTAAGGATGCACAACGAGCATTCAAAACGGTACTTTATTCGACCTTTATGGTACCACCAGTTGATAGGTCATGTATCAACTCAGAAGATGTCGAGTTCAAAAGTGTAAAACAGATAAACTGCTCACCGGACGATCAATGTATCAAAATCACAGTACGACAAAAAGGTTAGTAAGTCAGTGTGACACGTTTTATTTGAAGTGATTGGAAGATTTCGCACTTATTTCATATTTTATATTAAAAGTAAGATATCTGTGGACAGAAGAATTCATTGAATTGTTTGTCGTGAACATTTTGATTTTTAAAATTTTCCAGATGTAAATCTTTTTGAATTCGATATGACATTTTTCCGATCGGAGACAGGATCAGTGTATTGGTTTGAATCATTGTAATTACATTTCATCCTGGAAAACATGAAAGCAAATTAGCCAAAATTTTTGGGCTTACCTATCTGAGGAAAAGCCTCTTAAAGACAGTTATTTTTTGCTCATTTGTTATTTGGATATATTTCACCAATAAAATTTGCATACTTTCTAGATTTAAAATTCGTCATGCGTGGCTGTCAAAGACTTATATATCGTGATAAGCTGACTGGTAACAATTTCGAATGTCACCATGATCACAGCCCTTCAGTTTGTCGCTGTAGCGGTAATCTGTGTAACAGCGCTTTGATATTTCCACTTCATAGTTTTATATTTTACTTAGTATTTCTTATGATTTTGTTAAGATTTACATAACTTCTATTTTATAAAATTCTTTGTGACGGACAAAGCCGTGTGACAGTTTATAATCGATGTTGACATGCAGCTACGTGATAATTTATAATCGATGTTGATAAAGACGATTTAGAGTTATTGTCATTATTGAAAAATTTTGGCAATTACACTCTTCTTCAGAATGAATTATGCAAAAATTATACGTACTTCTGTAAATTAATTAATTTTGTCATAGCAAATGTTGCATGCAGTAAAAGAAAATTGGTTGATTGATCAATTTTAAAATTGAAATTTTAATTTATCAATGATCAAAAAATCTTTTGCACATTTAAAAATATACTCTCAAGTAAAGGTTCTAAACAACAAAAGTTGCCCTTAGAAGCAATTTTATGCATAAATTTGAATAAGTGATGTACACATTTGAAAACATTCTAAGTCGCTTCTGCAGTTCATTACTAAACCGTACCTATTCCGATCCACGATACTACTGCTTTGTCACTTGGAAAACTGCGTGATGAATTATTAATCAAAAATCCAAATATTTGAAATATTCGAATTTCTTCTTTTCCATGTACAAAGACTAAAGAAATTCAAAGTCCAGTTCTTTAAAAAAATCCAATTCCTAAAAAACTTTTGAAAAAATTGAAAAAGGTTTCAACTTTTATTACTTAACTTCTGCGTTTGTTCGAGACATTTGATTTCTTATGAATTTATTCGCTTATATCCCTTGAAACATATTTCATTTTTAAAAAATTAATTTGAAAATTCTGAAAATAATTATTGAAATGGTTCAAGAATCATACTACTATATACATTAAGAAATGAAATATTGACAAAAATAGAAAAATATCACTTTTATTTCCTAGTTGGAGGGTACAATATAATATAAGGCAATATGTATTTGTCGAGAGTAGTTATTCAAACCTTCCTCGAGATTATATGACTCAAGGAACAAGCGTAAATGTCTTACTTAAATATTGTTCTTACAAAAAGTCTACTTTTCATATAGAGTTTGAATTCCTCTGATCTTACTTGGACTTCAAATAAATTTGTTTATTAAGAAGTCGTTACAAAAAGATTGATAAAGAACTATCACTTAAAAATTAAAGAAGAAGACATGAATAACACTGAGACATTTGGAATAAATATACCCCGAACATAATTAATAAAAGCAAAGTTTTCTTCGATAAAAGTTTCTACGTGTTTAATGATCAGTGAAGATGACACGTATTTTTCTCCACTATTGAAAACGATGATTTTTCATAGACACTTGTACGATCACCGACGTGTTCGCAGTGGTACAAACCGAAATATGAATCCAGTTGCCGGTACATTCTGAGGAAAATACCTCGATTTGACATTGTGAACAATTCGCATTAATATTGTAGTAAACCAATCCAATGTTGTCATTGTTATAGGCATCCCGAAATAAATGGATTTTTCGTCTTTACCTTGAATGAAGAACGGAATTGAGTGAGCTTCCAATTGGCGCGGCTAACTTTTAGTTTTTTTAAATATCCAAGGAATTATTGGAAGTTATCAGAATTTTGGCTATTTTCCATTCATAATTCGAATTGTTTAATGCATTTGATAACATGTTGTCACAAATGCCTCCATATGTTTCCACTTCGAATTTTCTACATAGTCTAGTCTAATGTTAATTTGTTGTTGCAAATTGTTATTTGCTATATATCTAACGGTTTATTTCTAGATTTTTCTTCCCCTATATTACTTACCATACAGTCAACTATTTTCAATCAGTAGAGACCAAATTTTCATCAATTTATATTATAGAATAAATGTTGTAACTGCAGTTAAATT
>NW_018108209.1:235336-258651 GCF_000183805.2 Loa loa
TAAATATCCAAGGAATTATTGGAAGTTATCAGAATTTTGGCTATTTTCCATTCATAATTCGAATTGTTTAATGCATTTGATAACATGTTGTCACAAATGCCTCCATATGTTTCCACTTCGAATTTTCTACATAGTCTAGTCTAATGTTAATTTGTTGTTGCAAATTGTTATTTGCTATATATCTAACGGTTTATTTCTAGATTTTTCTTCCCCTATATTACTTACCATACAGTCAACTATTTTCAATCAGTAGAGACCAAATTTTCATCAATTTATATTATAGAATAAATGTTGTAACTGCAGTTAAATTCCTAGCAGTTCTCGCTACACAAGACCGACTAGATGATACGTGACCTATGACCTCCTAATTTTGACAAACGACTTTCAACTTGACTATGATGACTATGATATTTTAGCTTGACTGTGATATTTTAGCACAAGTATTTAGCGTCACAGAATCCAATAATTTATTGACCCGACTTCATTCTTTTAAAGAGACCTACGATGCTCAGTGTCGTATCATCCCGATAGCTTGCAGTTTATGATAATAGTAATTTCACGTAACATAATGAAGGAAACTTAATTAAGACTATGGAAAACTGGAGGAATTTTCAGTAATTTATGCATATTGGGCACTATCTTAAACAAGTTGCGGTGAAAATTTCCAAATAGCTATGGCTATTTCCATGGTAACTAAAAATATTAATGCTAGGCTGTGATAAACAGGCTAATTATCAGAGAAGTTAACAAGTTACAGCTAAAATTGACTGATTTACTCATTTAATAAGCGTAAGTAACTTCCGAAAGAAGGTAAGGCGACACGACTGCTGTCGTTCGTTTTTAATTAATTTATTCTCAAACTTCAAGTAAGAAAAATCGTTAAGAAAACAAAATTCACTAATAGAAATATCAATTCCGTTAGGCATTATCATTTTCAAAATCCATTCAATTTTGAGTTACAAGTTGATATACTGAATGGTAGTGAAAGGAAGTCGGGATTCCACTGACTCGGGAATGCAAATGCTTATATTCTCTTATCGAAGCGGACAAAATGAAATACAATTCAAAAATGACTACTTCAGGTTACGATCCATTATCGAGAATAGCGGTACAACAAGAGCGCTATTCTCCTGTTTTATTTCATACCATTTTTGTTCCTCGGACAGAATTACATTTCAACTTTCTATTCTGAGTAATGCTTGAATAGAAAAATGAACTTAGGCAAAAAATAGTGAATAATTTGTTGCAAATTGTAAAATTACTTCTTGATAATTTACGGAGAGTTTGGAATGATTGCAAAGAAATTTAAAAATAACTTCATTTCTCGTTGGGAAAATAATAAAATGATAATAAATAATTAATAAAATGATTAAAAGTAAGCTATTCTCAAATTTTGAAAATTAAAAACTTTGCAAATTATCAATTTTAAAAGTCATTTTTAGTACAGTGAATACAAATGCAATTAGAAAGTGGACAGATGATTTGCTGTTATCAATAGAATTAGTCTCTTCTAAATAGTTCCTTCTCACCACATTCATATTCCATTGATGTTATTCTCACTTTTCTATACTATTCATTATCATCAATAGTTTGGATATGTTCGGTGGCAATGTTTTTAATCAATCTATTATTTAAATTAACTCTTTAATTTTCATTAAATTATTCACTAAAGCATTACTCAGTTCCACTTCCATGCTCTTTGGTAACATCATTAAACGCTAATTTTAATAACACTTGTAGTAGAGACTTTTTTAATCATTGAAACATAAAATCCTTTTTTGTGTACTAGACTAGACGAAAACATTTGAAATAGTAAAATATGCTGCTAAATTTAATTAAATCGCTGAAAATAAATTTTAATTAATCCATTCTTACCACCTTTGAAAATTAAACTTGTCAATGATAAGTACTTGTAATTGTACTAATGGCGCTCTTTTTTCTAAAATTTTGAATTTGTGAGAAAAATTATGAATGAATCGATAACTTCAATTTCATCGCCATATCGCAATGCTTGTTTTGAATTTCACAACAGTTGACATGAAGAGAAACGTGTTGAATAAGACTGTTACGTAGAAAAACGTCTGATACTTTTAGAGTTCAGAAATATTTGATAGCAAAAAAATGGGAAATGAATGTAAGACCAGGTTTGTATTAGGTGAAGAAAAGACTGAAATACTTTGTTGTAATTTTCCAAGGTGAAAGGTAAATGTGAAATTGAAAAAGAAAAAAAGAATAATTCGATAAAATGGGAGATGAAATTTTTCAACGAATACCCTCGTGTTAAAGGAGAGCAGTATTTGTTGAAGTTACGACGGGTAGATGAAATTATGGTGTGCGGAGTTGTGGGGAGATGAAGAAGGGTGACATAACAGTTCGATGTCATTGTCATTAGTATCACTGTAAACAGTGTCACCTTTATCCTCGTTGGGTTTTATTGCTGTCATATCAATGAATAAGGTTTAGTAGATGTGTTTATTTATTTAGCACAAAATGATTTTTTTTTCAGCATTTCAAAAAAGCACAAGGAGAAAATAATCGGCTTCCGGAAGAAGCAACTTCGGCTGTATCAACATTTAAGAGATTTGGAAATAAACCGGAAATGTGTCTGGAACTTTTCAGATCATCAGCAACAACAATAAAAGCTTTAAATACGGTTATTTCGATCCGAATATCATCCCAAATGTTACTGTTTTCTTGCATAACATCCGTAATGCCGGTGAGTAGACTGGATGATTACAATATTGCCGACGATAACGTCATCAATCTTTCAGTCAGTGAATTTCCAGAACCAAACTGCAAATATCATATACGGTTATACAACCGAAATGGTTCGGAATTGACGAGGTAGCTGCAGTTACATTGTACTTATATTCCAATCATGCATTTTATTAAGCTCTCATCCTCGAATTTAACCATTTATTTTTATCCCAAATTATTAAAAATTAATTTGAAAATATTTTCCATTTTGTTCCATACCAGTTTTCAGGTTGGAAAAGTATTTTATTTATAAATCACTGATATTAATTGCCAGATAAGGGTCTACGTTACCATTACATTGAACTTGACAACATCAATTTTTAATATTGTTCATTACTCATTACATTGAATTTGATAACATTAATTTTCTTTAATCAGTTTTAATTTAATCGGTAAAATGCAATGTGTTCCAGTTCGCTGACTTCTGATTTAATCAAAAATTAAATTAAAATCAGTTCCAAATTTTTGTTCAATTAAAATCTCTGGATCGAATTTGAAGAATTACGTTTGAAAGATTTAATTAACCTTAGGCATAATCTTCTTTTCTGATTGTAGAGTGTCGTTTAGCATCTAATTTGATGTGCGTGACCACAGTGATGAAAGCAAGCAAAAGAAAAAAAAGTGATTATAGCATGTAATGAGAACAAAAATAGGTAAACATTTGGGGAAGTGAAAAAATGACCAAAATTACAGGGAAGTTGGAATTGGTGAACCGGTCTATCATCACTGGACATGTAATTACAAGCAACAACAAAGTGGACTATACTGTATTTTAGTGAATAATTGTACGATTTCAAATTCTCGACCTTATTCCTTCCCGGTACCAATTATTGATGAATTTGGTTGCTCTCTTTTCCCTATTATAATGCCACACGTCGAATACGATGGTGATCTTGATGGTGGTCTTCAAACGAATGTATTCTTACTTGACATTGACCAGGTATAGTCTAATAATAAGTAAACCATAAAAAACGCAAAGCATATGTGTAAATATACGTATCGGAATGAAGATAGGCAATGATAACTTTATTGAATTGGAAGAAATCAGATTTATAATTGGCCTTACCATCAGCACTCTCATTCTCAGTAACTCTTCTATTCCGCTTCCTCGTTCATACAACATTGGGATGAAGCGATGTTTACACATGTTATGAGTTTTGCATTAACTCGAAACTATAGAATCTCTTCCAGCTTTAGTTTTTAAAGACAATAGATTCTCCCATATCTTTACTGCAATATCATTCATTGTATTTACCTTAACGCAACTTATTATCCATCCTAACAAATAAATCAAATTAAATAGCGATTAACAACATCGCCTTACAACTGAAAATTTCATTTTCAGTTGTCTGTTACATTTCATTGTAACATCAAGTTATTGCTGAAATTACATGGGATTTGTCAACGACCTTCATGTCCACCAATTTAACAGTACCTTCGCAGATTGCAAAGAAATTCATTCTCTTTTGAAACAACATCAAGTGTGTCTATTTCGTAAATATCCTCAAATTATTATATTTTTGGAATGAAGAGTCCTATTTCGGACACAAACCATTCAGAATTGAGGTCATCATATAAAAAAGAATATTCTGCTAGAGAATTACCAGCTATTGAGGAACAGGTACAATTTACTTTGCAACAATTAATCATATACAATGTCATATTTTTTTCGGGGATTCGCATGTTCTTTTCAAAAAATCAACTGTTTCATCAGAGCTTGTTATCATAACAAAATAAGAAATACTTCTGCTCAAAGTATCATTTGCCAAAATGTTTAAATTCCTAGCTTTAAACGGCATGTTTATATTATTCGTTTCCAACCTTTTCAGTTTCACAAAACTTTCCCCCAAGCACCAAAGGTTACTTCATTTTTCACTTCACGTATATATTCAACTTAATGATAATCAAAATGCTACAAATTACAAGAAAAAAGGTAAAATCATAACCGAATAAACAAATGGAAGTGAATAATAAGCAGGTAAAGCAATGAGATTTAATAAAAACAAACGAATGAAAATACTTCTGCAGCAATAAAATGTACATCCATGAATGAAAAAACACAACATTATATACAGTAAAAAGTAAAAGAAAATATTTAAAACTAAAAGCAATATTTGACTCACGCTAAAAAATAAATATGATCAGAATTTAAACAAAACCGGAGTAACACGCCAAATTAATAAGCATACAAGAGAACAATGAAAAATCCAAAGTTAAATTTCCAAAAACCATTTTATAATATCTACTAGAACTTTTTATCTTTTGCCTTTTATTTTACTCTACTCCATCTCACAACTCAATTTCCTTCATTAAAAAATCATTTCTGCAGACGAATTCTCATATTAGAAATACAGACCAAATCACTTTGGTCATAAATGTACTTGAGCAAATACAACAGGAAATATTCCGGAAACTTTCTTCAACAGAGCAAAATAAAAGATGCCGTAGCACCAAGTTCTACAGAAATCATAGGGTCTTCAGATAAGAATTAATAGTTTAGGGATCAAAGAACTAAATGAATATGAACAGTTGAGAAAATGTGAATTCAGACTTAGAAGTACTCTAGAATTTCATGTCATAATTAGATAGATCCAGAAAAGAGAATAAAAAGTATGTTTTAAATTATGTAGAATACTGCAAAAGGTTTCCGATCGATTCCTTCATCATCGCTGAAACAGATAAGTCTAAGTATGATGAATTCAGTCTTGACTTCAAATTTTTTACTTATTGCCACTAACGGTGAAGTATGAACCTAAGACTAAAGGTGAAGTAGCAAGACAAAAAATGGTATGAACTCTTGGGTTATTTGATGATACACACTAAATTAATCAGCTAAACATTAAAGCGCCGAAGAGTGAAATTTAAAAAAAGATAGCTTGCCGCATCTTTATAATCCTTGTATTCGTGTTCTGGGATATCAATTATTTCAGCAACATTATCTAAAATTTAAATGGATCACATTAAATAAAACAAATGCCAGAAATATTACATTGTTGAAAATCAGATTTGTCTCAAATACGCAGGCTATGATTTTTAACACAAGAATACCAGCCTTTGTCTACCAATACTATCAAAAAGCCAACAGAATGAAACTTTTATTTAAATCAGAAATCATTTGCATAGAAGGTTGTAACACTTAGAAATTTGGTAATATGTCGTCCGACCTGAATCTTATGCTCGGTTTCTGCTGTAATAAAAAAAATTAAAATAAATAAATAAACAGCTAGACACATTTAAATAATAGAACACTGTTCAACTGGAAGCAATACATAATTTATAATCATTTCAAAAGAAAAAACAGTTTTATGTTACACTAGCATATGACGTACCGGGAATTTGTTTCTTATGTTCATTTCGTTTAGACAGTCTTGAAAGCAACTCCTTTTTGGATAAAAGAGTCGGTAACTGAGGTGGAATTGGATTGCGTCGAAATTCAAGCTCTTCATTCAAATGTTCCAAACGTTTAAAATGCACTTTTCCATTTTGAACATAATTTGGTTTTGGTGATTGAGTTAACTACAAAAAATAGGCTTAAGAAGAAGGATAGACTGAATTTTTGAATAACTAATCCGGATTCACAAATTATCCTTCAACAAATTTAGTCAAACGTTAATTCTAAACAATCACTATGTCATGGATTACAGTTTACTAATAGTTATTTGTGAAGACGGCACAAACACGATTATATGTTCAATACAACGATACACAGACTTCCGGAAGACTCATACTATCCTGAAGTCATTGAATCGTTCCTCTAATCCCTAGCTGGGCTGCTGAATTTAAGACATCGGTAAAAAAACATACTGTAACAGAAAAACGTCTATAGAAAAAATGAAGAACTGAAGAGTAAGAGAAAGGGGCAATAAAAATAGAAACAAAAAGTGTGAAGAAAAAACGGAGATGAACTGTTTTTTCATGGATGGGCTCTAGTGATTGAGTGTATGTATGAAAGGAGTAAGAGGAAAAAGCATGCCGAGGTGGCAGGCCTATACTTGTATTTTGCTTCCTTTAAGCAAAAAGCTTCACAACCGTCATCATCTTTTTCATCCTCCCTTTCTTCTTCTACAGTAGCAAGCATTACATCAGCAAAGCACCGAACTCGCTAATGTCCAACCGAACTATTGTGTAAGTTCTCCTTTTTTCCAAGACTTTTTCGAACTTCAAGAATTGGAAACGTTTTAAGGGACGATACTTCTAGCTTTAAGTTCACAAGAAGTCAACTATCATGGCAACTTTTCCCTTCGTTTGACCAAATTTTAAAATGAAATCCGTATCATTATCATAAATATTACTTTTCGATTTCCCCAGGTTCTTTTCGCGGAAAAATAAGGAAGTTATGTATAAAAATAGAAAGCAAGAAAAGAGACATTAATAAGTGGGCTCAACGGACATCTGTCTAATGTAAAGCAATATTTTAATTCCGAAAAAACAAATGTTTATATTACGGAGCTCAGCTTTCTTTATTTTTTGTTGTCTCATAATATTGTGAAATGTCATTGATTAGTCTCTCTTCTTTCTTTGATGTAATAAAACTGATAAGCCAAGCATTTGACTTCATTTCCTAAATTAATACCAATTCAATTCGCTTTAAATTCAACTTAGACTAATTCCACATCCTTTTCACAGTTGCCAAAGACATTTAGGCCAATGACCTCAATACATGCTATATCTATTTCAAATCTACTTATGCAAAAGAAATAATCCTTTAGATTTCTCCTACAATTCTCGGTAATCATTTCTCTACTTATTACTAACTCCATACACATTTTCTCACATAACTTTTCTGAAATACTTTCTCAGCAATAAGACAGTTAAGTAAAGTCTGATCACTTATTGTTACATACAGAAGGCTTATACCACCTGCTTAAATTTTATTTACATTCCCTAGGCAATTGAAATTAACATTTGCCTAAATTACTGGAGAAAGAAAACTATTTTAGGAAAATCTGAACTTTTAAATTATAGACTCAGTTCGTAAAGATTTTTAACAGACCATCATTTAATCATTAAATAAAGAGATGGTATGAATTTTTAATGTATCCAACATCATTTCACACATTCCAAATCTGCTTCATTCAAAACAATAACGATAACTGAAGTTTTTTGAATTTAAGTTACCTCAATCAAAGATATCAAAATAAATTATAATTTCAGAGAAGAAGGAAATGAAGGTGAGAAACCACCTTATTCATACGTTGCACTGATTACAATGGCAATAAGCGATTCGCCCGAACGGCGAATGACTCTTTCACAAATCTATCACGTACTAGTTTCAATTTTTCTTGTCGGATTATTTTCAAATTTGAATATGGTTGATCCAACCTACTAAATTACAAAATTTTAGCAATACATTTATCTTGTATTATAAGGACGAAAATAAGTAAATGCGAAATTCTCATAGATACCTCTTAATCTCTCCGTAATTCCCTTATCTTTTTAGGACTTCGAAAGTAGAACTCGTTTATCAGGATATAAATATTAGGTTTCAAGAACGGAATGACTATACCTATTGAAACTTTATCTCTTTCCCATGATGAAAAACTATTCACCATGTCATAAAAAAAAAGCAAAAAGGTAGTAGAGAAGTCCGGCATGAATCAACCTGGGTGAAAAAAAACGTCTCCCATCATTTGTTTTCTCTTACAGTATATTGATGCTCGTTTTCCATACTACCGTAACTGTGATCCGAAAAGGCGTCAAGGATGGCAGAACAGCATCAGACATAACCTGTCTCTAAACGACTGTTTTATCAAGAAGGCACGAGATGGTGTTGGACCGGCAAATGATCGTAAGGGAAATTTCTGGACGTTATCACCAGATAGTGTCAATATGTTTGATAATGGGAATTTCAAGAGGAGGTATGACTAGTGTTACAGTTTTTAAATATTATCAATCTGTACCATAAAGCAAAGGAAGATAAAGCAAAGGAAGTATTTCTTGCTACAAATGATCATGATCAGATATGTTTCAAGAACATTCACTGACAAAACTGCAGTTTGCGATAGAAGATGATACTAATTCGAACATGCTCTGAAATAAAATCTCTATAAAATATAGCAATAGCTCCCAAATCTTCAGCAGGAAAAGATGCTGACTGGAGTTAATCTCCCTAAGTCACTTGTTTCAAACTAATAAAAGATAGTTGCGCAGTTTACTCAACATAATGAATGATGCATAATCTTAGTCATCTTGAAATAACACTTTGCGAAATCAGTAGAATGTAGAGAAATCGAAGTATTACCTTCCTTCTTTTCTATTTCTTTAACAACTGAATATAAAAAGATGAACATGTGTGAAATGTTAAAAAAAAAGTGATTTTAAAGGCTGTCAGAGAAAAAGAATGAAAGAGGCGCCAGCGTGAAGTCGATTAACTTTTGCTCAGACAACTGATTCATGCAAAAATACCATTCGATGACCATAAGAGCTTTGCAAACACCGTTTTGCATCCTTCGTGCTACATTTTCTAAGCTATCTGATACTTTCTCAAGCATATTGCCGCAAATGATTTCAGTTGGCAAGAGCAGTGAAATAATTTTCGTGAAACATAGAATTCGTAGCTATAAGTGTTACGAGCTAAGACTGGTAAATTAAGTATTTCGCCTATCAAAATATACTATGTTACAGAATAAAACTTTTTTTGCAGGCGACGTATGCGACGTACAAGATGCACTGGCGTGGAAGACAAAACGCTGAATTTACAACCTTGGTTTTTACAGTACATGCAACGACAGGCGCAACAACAGGTACTGCTAATTCAAGTTCATAGAAGTTAATAACTTGTTTAGCTTATATAAACCTGATAGATATTTGTAAAATTATATAAAATAACAGTGATGGATAAATGGCTATCTGCCAATATCGTCCTTGGTTAAATATCAACTTATTATTCAAGAGAAACTATACAAAATTCTGATCTTAAAAATCAAGTCTGAAAACTTCAATTTCGTTCATCTTTTAAATAGCTGTGAACTTTGTGAAAGACAATAAACATTTTGCAATATAAGTTATTACAAAATAACTGAAAATAATGTTATCACTTTTGAGTGCTACTAGCATCCTTTAACAAAATTCTGTTCCAGCTTTTGGTTCACCCCCCAACAATGTTCCATTTACCGGACAACTGTGGACCAACAGGTAACATTTGTTGGGCTACTCCACCAGCGCAAATTATGGAACAAAAGGCTATATTACATAATAGTCCATCTGTATTGCCTGCAACTATTCATCCGCCACCAACAACAATTATTTATAGAAGTCCTGATGAATTTCCAGGAGCTTGGACAAACACAGTTATTCAACAGCAGCAACAAGAGCAGCTGCTTTCACCTATGCATACATTAGAGCACCCACCTAGTATCATCTATGAAAAGTTGGACGAATATCCATCTTAAATCCAATCCCAAACAAGGTTACCAAAGAAAAATGCCAAAAAGGAGACTAGAGATATAAAGTTCTCGTGCAGCTGCTGTTTCTATTTTTCTTTTTTTGTCAAAATTTATATAAATTAACGGTAATGGTAAATTGATGATATTGTCCACTAAGATGTTTAGAGTTGAACATATGGATAAAACGCTACGAAGATTCTTGACATAAAAATTAGAACCGAGACTTTTAAGCTTTATTCACTTCTGTTAAAAAGGTTGCAAATTTTGTAAAAAAAAAAAACACAAATTCTCACCGCGGAATATAAGTTACTAGATTGTCTGCAGTGGTTAATCAAATGATTCAATTGAAGCTTTAGAACCTTTCAGATTAAACTGAGGATTAGGAAATGAACGACGTAATTTGTCTCATTCATACCACTTTTCTTTCTCAATCTGGTCATGATTTGAAATTTAGGAGAGAAGGAACGGTCTTCATTTTCAGGTTGTGATCAAGTAGCTTAAATGTAAGCAAATGTGTTAGTCCTTTTCTTTGCAAAATAATATAAGCTCAAAATTAAATTTCCGAAGACTATAGAAGAGATAAAGGCGCCTTGAACCAGTGCAGTATTTGAATTCCTTACAGAGTCTTGATAATAGCAACTTCTTGGTTGACTTCGGGCAAAAATTTATTGATTTTAGAAGCGAAAAATTCTTAATTAAACAAAATTTTTCATAAATCTCACCTGCGAATTGATTAATAGCTTCTCACATTCACTTTTTATAGTCTGCAAAAAAAAAGTGCCAATTACTGATTTGCATGCAACTGAGGACGTGATTCTCCAACTTTAAAAAAATTTTAATTGAACTGATCCCATAAAGTGTCCACTACATCGGTGAGATCATTTCTGATTTGACTATTCGTAAAAAGGAGGTTGAAATATAAACTAAATACCGAAATATTCTTTGCTTCCTCTTTAAGTTCTTCAGTTTGCTTTTTGAATTCCTGCAGGTCCGCCTGAAAATGAGAGATCATCGGCAATGATGAATATTTTCGGAAAGTGACTAAAATAATATCGGCATCGCGTTTAAATCTTACCTTCCTTTTCAATAGAACTGTGCTGTTTAAAAAGAATTTGACGAGTCATAAAAGTAAGAAAACGATAAACGATATACCTGACACTGAAAAAAGTGACTTTGGAGATTGGTATCTGAAAGTGGATAAAAATTACACACTTTTATTCAAAAAATCCGATGGGAATATACTGCCGAAATTTCATTTTTAAGCAATGCGTATACTTTTATAATCAAAGTTCTAATGCTAAAAGAGACAATAAAAGACCTTTATCTATTATTGTCTTTTGCCGTGAAGAGGTAAAGACGACAGTTGCTAAAAAAAAGTACTAGAGAGAGAAAGGGGGAAAATATGCCATCTAACCTTTATTCAAAACTACTGGAAAAATGTGGAATAAGTTACCTTTTCCACTACTGAATTGTTTTTCACCCGTTTTTACTCCAGCCAAACACTTTTTTAACGTTTCCTGAAATATTCGCATAAAATATAGAAAGAGAAAACTAAAAGTTTCGAAAAATAGAATATTAAATTTACACGATAAGGATTCCTGGACTCCTACTTGTAAACTACGCCAAACATGCGATCAAACAGATAGCATCAAGAATCTTTAATAACACATCGTCTTGACCCCCCATGAAACCCGAATTCAATATAGTATGCAAGCGACAAAGGTAGAACATTGTTGAAACGTTTTTCTTTAAGACTTAAAAAGTGGTTGAGGCTGCAAAATTTTAATCGCAGTAGATTGAATAGGAAGACCTAATTGTTATACCGCATCTCTGCCAAGAAGCCTCCCATGTTTTCTTTGTCATAAAGATGTGTTGTATTAAATAATGGACAACACTAATGATACGAGCGGAGGGCTAACTGCAAATAAATAAGGTTTTATTTAGATGTGCTAAAATTTTACTATACGGATCTTACTAGTAGCAAAAATACAATACGCATACAAACAATCCTCTAAAAGATGTCCACAACGCCAGCCGCTGAACTATTCACTTCAATTTATCCCTTAGCTATTTACCCACGAAAGTATAGTTATCTTTTTCAAATAGAAAACTATTTCATGCCATACCAAATCATAAATTGCTACAGATCATCCAAATATTCTTACCTTGCAAGCTAACCATTGTGCTTGAACATTATGTCGTTTTCCACTGTTTTCTAAATAAAATATTATCAGCATTATGAAGACACCTTTTACAAATGCTATAATATGCCACAGCTCTTTCAGTTTGCTTCAATATTTTCTGTGAAATTTTTACCAAACATACTCGTGAGATAGCAACATATTTAAGAAGTATAAGTCAAATCAAATAAATAACGAAAACATAATGAAAGTAATGCCACAATCATAATTATAAAATAATGAGCGCTTGACGTCAAATAAAATTACAAATATCAATGACTGAAGTCTGGAATTTAATTCTACAAAGTAATCCAATGTCTTAACTTGTATTAATTACTATATCGCACCAACCATTTCGGAACCTTTCCCCCAGAACACTTCACGAAATTAGCAATTGCTTACCTATCATAACTTGATTATATCTAACGCGCAAATCAGTCAACAGTTTTTCGGCTCGATGGTTTCGCTCCATTAACACTGTAAAAAAGCGGCAGCAATAGGAAAAACTTGTAAAAATTATTGCAATGTTATACCGCAGCCATGATTTAATAAAGGCAAAAAATATTTGAAAATTTCTCTACACATCCACTTGATTCCATTCAGATTTTGGCTTAACTTCATGGTATTTGAAATCAAGATGAAGGGATGGAGGAAAAGAAGTGCGCATACTCCAAAGGAATTGAAAACATTGTCAATCTACTAGCTATTTATGATGTGGACGGTGTGTCTTCTACCAACGCTTCCGATGTTTCGGGCTGTCCAACTCTCAATCTACAAACTTTATTCTTCATTATTCAGAGACTAGTTAATTAATTAAACATGTTTTTAAATCAGCCAGCGATATCTGAAACAAAATGAACATGTAATATTTCATTCCTTACAAAGCACTGGGCAGCTTTCAAGAAAAGATATATACAACATCTAAAGTAAAGCGTGAGAGTGTTTGCTTGAACAGAATATTAAAAAAGAACACTAAAGATTTTCTTTAGTTGATAAAAATATATTTTAAGAAAAGTGGACTTACACTGTAATTGAGCACTCAAACCACCCGAATGCACCATTAATTTCGAACATTTGTCAGATAAATAGGCATAGTTTGAGCGATATTTTTTGTACTGAGCGGTATAAAATAGTAAGAATATAACTGATACAACACCCAAAGTAAGGCGTGACCACAACACTGCACGCAAATTCATCCCATATTTGCGACGCTGAAATCATCGATTAAACAAGTAAGCAGAACTATTCACTCGATCGTGTAGCGGTTAATAAAGAATGTACAAGACGTCATAAGATCAGTCATCAAACCATTCCATCGAAATTTTATCAGATTATGGTTTTGTTTTTTTTAACAGAAAATGAATCTTCGTGTTTTGATGTGATAGAAATCCGAAACCTTTGCAAATAAACTAATTTGAATATAATTGGAAGAGACAGAGAACAATTACAGGTCTGAATCTAATTCGAATAAATATAGAACTAACAGAAAGGAAGTTAAACATCAGAATTCAAGAAACTGTATGGATGAGGGGTGACGGGTAGAGAGCTGCATTTTTCGACGTTTTTGAATGAGTGCTACGGTGAGATTGATGTTCATGTTTGCTAAGATCCCTGACATTTTCGCCCACGCTACTAATATGCACTCTCATAGGCATATTGCAAGTAACAGACGGAGGAGAGATAGCATAATAATGTGAGGAAGATAGAGAAGGGAGATGGGGAACAATTGCATATTGAGAGGGGAAGAGGAATGGAAGGGAGTGAGACGAAAGAATGGTCGATTTGTGATGGGCCGTTGAAGGGGACGAGTTATGATGGTCGACGTAATGACTTTTTTATTAGTTAACTGGATTTGGGGGAGTGCAGTGGATATTATGATGCTGCGGGGTTTAGTCAAGGCCTAGCTGGGCCTGGCCACCTTATGACTAGCCGACGTTGAAGTTTGGGCCACAGAGCAGCAGTGGTCAGGGTTGCATAGTCATTTCACTCATCACTGATACGCATCTCTTCAAGGTTGCCGTAACGTACGATCAGCAACGCTCATCATTCCTTTATTAGCGCAAGAAGAACTGCTCAGCACGAGATGCATATGGTTAGGGGAAAGACTGACTGATTTCAGAGATTTTTCGTTAGACGAAGAGTTCTATTCCATCATCACTGCCCAAGTAGTATCGATGATCGCTTTTGCATACCACCCATTATTATCTGCCAATAATTCAGAAACTTTATCGATCATCTAAATTTTATCTTGGAATAAGGACCGAAGTCCCGTCCCTTATTCATTCATCATTTCCTTTTCACTCCTGATGTTATGTATGTTGAAAGTGTTGGCAAAATGCCTGAATACTGCGTCAAACTTTGCATAGCTACAATGATGTATAAATCATTAAGATATTAATCCTAGTATTTCGTGAACCGACTCTCTTTTTTCTGTGCTAGCCAGAATCCAGGGAGCATTTGTAGAAAAGCTTACTTATCAGGATGCTTCAGTTAGCAGCACTTCATGACCGTTTGTTAGGAGAGTATTTGTGTTGATGTAAACTGACGTCGTATCCTTGCTACTTTGAAAAGTTTCTTCGTTATTGGGAAATTACATATACCAGGGCGGATATCTGACAGAATAGAAAAAGCATTGCAGTGTAAAACATTTTCGATATTTCATCATTTACTTTCGAAATTTCGAAGATTGCTTTATTAAAGATATTATGGTTTTAAACTGTCACGTCCTATGTATTTGTTTGCCTATTTAATCATCGTATCTTTTTAAAAGGAAATATTTATAAGCCATGACTTTAATATTTATGAAACAATGGCTGATAGTAATGTTTTTTGTGATGGTGACAACTCGTTGAAGCACTGACTGTATTTTTAAACGTTTTCTATGACAAGTTTTGTTTTTTAAGGATATCGTGTTCACTTACTTGAACTTTTGGATTTGTTATATTCTCCCGAAATATCCAGTTGAAGTTGGATTATGATATGTTGTCTTGCTAAAGTATAGATTTAGAGACTTTACAACACTACTTTGCAAATTTAACATTTGTTTGTTGATTAAATTATTGCAAATTTAAGTAGAGCTGTATTCTGACTTTGAAGTCTATAAGAAGTGTTATTGTCGAGGGGCCAAGATTGAGTTGGTTATACAATTCCGTTTTTCCGTTATATGATTCCAGTTGGTTGTTATGTTGTCACTATAGGTAGGTACACAAAGCAAGACGAAAATGTTCCAGAAAACTGTAAGACAAACTTATTATTTCTTTCAGTCAGTAATTGTCACCGCTAATCTTGCTTTCGAAAAAAAAAGTCTTGCTTTTCGAAGTAAAAAACTCGAATTTTCGAAGTCACTGCTGTATTTGAAGCATGATTATTTACATTGCTTGACGGTCAGTGATCTATACACAACACTCCTTAAAAGTATATTCTATGCAGTGCATTAATTTAGGGAACCAACTAATAATGAAAGAAGCTAGTACAAATGGTCGATCAGTTTCTGAAACGAGAATATCTTTTGGTCACAAATGATCGACAAAAGTAGTTTATAGATGGCTGAGATGTGAAGGACTGTCTTATACCTCATTCTCCATAACAATCAGCATTTTGACCGCTGCTACTCAGCGTATACAGTCTCTTCATGTTTGTAATGTAGGCATTTGAACTAAGATTACGAAAAACATTGGTTTTCGGTAAAAATTATTCTAAAAGATTTCTCAAAAAATTGACGAAGTGAATGATAATTTAAATTTCATTCGAACTTACTCGATGTGCACTGCACTAAATGTGATTGTCAGCATTTCCCTTGTATCATTGGCTCTTGTATCAGTTTAAAATATATTTACCCAATAGTTTAAAATGGAATGTAGATTTATAAGGATTCGATCATCTTGCAAAAATTTGTGCAGAACCAAGTGCACAACAGATGGACTGTGATTCGCAGTTTTTGTACTTTTTTTTATTGTGCAAATAACTTTCATATAAGCGTCTAGTGATGAAAGTAATTAGTGTATGTGATTAGTTATTGAAAAACGAGTTGCTGTAGCCAGTGGTAAAGATAACTGTTAAACATCGTGCAGATTATGAGCGTTATTTGTTGTAAGCAAATGCGAATAATGGTTATGTCTTGCAGAATAATACTATACACATGCATGAATATACGATTGATCGAGCTCGATGAGCAGTAGTGGAGGTGTATTGGCTGACCGTAATCGACTTTCATCGCAGTCTTCAGCATCATCAGCTTGTCGTAATTCGTTAATTCCTCCGGAAAACGTTATCAACGAGTCAGAATTCCCATCCCTAGTAGTACGCTCCTCACCCTCCTCAACGTCCTCTGCATTTAATTCCTTGCCGACCACCAGTAATTACTCCTCCTCACCACCTGTACCACAGAATCATCTTTATTCAAAAGACGTCTACAATGCTCTACAACGAGCCCCTTACGGTAAGTGTCTTATTCAGAAAATTACATACAACAAATAGGACGCAACGGCGTCTCACGTTTTTAATGAATGGTAGAATATGAAGGCATTAACGAATGGCAAAGTACTGTTAATATAACTCTTCAATTGACTATTCCGGAAGTAGTCATAAAACAATGCAATGACCAGGGATAGACAGGCTACTAGAAACAGTTATATTTTCCATTCCATATTGATAACATCGGAGTTTTTTTACTCATGTCCAAATAATTCCAAATAATGCTATAAATACTATAAAGAGTAGTACTTGAGAAGTAAAAGGTTCATTTTTCTACGAGCTTTAATCATGTCAACTATCCTTTTAATTGGAAGGCAATAAAATTAAGCCTCATGTACTCATATTTCATTGTGCTGTGGTGTATGCTGAAGTCTTCTCTGTCTGGAGGAGGCAATAATCAATGTGTAAAAGTGAAACTTGTATGGACCAGTCAAGTCGTGCGGATGCGTAGTGTTCGGTGGCAGAAGATGCATAGAGATTTGGATATAGCAATATTCTGATTGTAATAAATAAGATACAAAATAAATAGTACAAATAAGTAATACCCAAGTAGTCAGTTCCGTTTCCTGTAAGAAGTGCTTTAGGGTCAGGTTAGCTGATATGCAGGAAACTTATAGATAAATAATTGTCGTAGCCACTGTGTGCAGTAAAAGATGAAGACTGGTCTTTCAGGACTTCTCTATTCAGTTATAGAACCTTACTGACTTTGAAGGACTGTTTTCAAAAAGGAAGGTTCTCTATCTTTCGACTACAGAATTACTTAAAACTTTTGTAGTTATTCAATAGTGAAATGGCTACCTGTATAATGATGATAATATGGGATACCTTTTTTGCTAGTTGATGGTGGTTTATGTGGTATATAGACTAAGGGTATGTTTTTTAATAAAAAAAAAAAAAATGGATCTCCAAATACCTCCTAATTGTACCTTCTAATAATTGAAAATTTACTCAAGTTAGGACTATACGCTATTGTTGGGGAATTCGGTGTGGAACTTGAGTTCAATTTGAAGATTTGTCTGTAAAGGAAAACAAACAACTTGGAACTAAAAAAAACTAGACTTGAACTGTGACACGAAGCGTCACGAAGTGTCTTAATAAAAAGGCTTCTTATGTCGCTTTATAAATTCTTTTCTCTGTTTAACACTCTTTTCTAAATCAAGTATCATACAACGATCATTTCTCTCTTCCCGCGAACAATATCTGCTTTTTCCTCATCGACGTTCAGCTCATTTTGAGAGACAAAGCTCTATGCAGTTGTATCTCGATTTCCGAATTTTCTCGGAATTCTGATCTCAGACAAAAATTAAGTGAAATAATTAGTTCATTTACACTCGGAAATCGATGCTTTGATGCGAGTGGGGGAGAGGGAGAAAAATTCACTCGAGGGATTCGCCAGTTTTCAAGAAAATCTGTGTAATATAATGATTAAGCGGTGGACCGTAAGGTATTTGGGTTTAGCTTCAGAAAACATGCAGAAAATACCCTCGAAACTTCAAGATTTCAAGTAAACATAACTCCGAAATCAGAAATCTTCCTGATAATTTGGTCCAACGAAATATTTTAATCTTTGATTTTAATTTTGGGAATTACGACGTTTGCAGCGAATTTGATGCGAACAAGTGATGGGAATTCGCTACCGACACAGAACGTCGAGTTCCGTATCCAGAACGAGGATTTCCCTGCACTACCTGGTGCCAATCATCTGGAGAATAGGCAGACTCATGTAAGGACTGTATGTGCTTCGTATTATCTCCAAGTTTTTTTATCGATTTTGGGCGTTCCACAAAACAAATAGTGAATCCATTTAGTTTATACGTCTTTGATATTTCTATCCTGGTTTCGACAAAATTATATATATATATATATATATAATGCGTTTATTTTTTCGTCAGCATTTAATTCGCCCTTTTCCTTCTAAAGAGAAAATTAAATGCAATAATTTACAGGCGAACAACGCCGATGCACTTGCCTCAGAAACAAAGTACTCCGAAAGGTCGAACACTGAGACGAAAACAGGTATTCAGACATTTCCGGATGGTTAGTTTTTAAGTGATTTCCGTTTTGAAGCACACTAACATAATTTTAAAAAAAGAGAAAAACTAGCACTGCGAACCAGCCAAAAAAGAAATTATGCGTAGAGCATTATTTCACTTTGGATATACATGATTAATGAAGAATAATGACTCTGAGATAGTCTAGGCGAGTAGAGTTACGTCACGACCAAAAAATCAGTCAAAAACGTAGTCTACATAAGATAATATAGCAAAGGTTTTGCGCGTTTATAATTGTTTATACTATTATGTTAAAATATAAAATTCTGAAATATTCCACCACCACGCCAAGAAGTTGCAGGTACAGTGAAGAATATCCCAGTAGGCATGTTGAGTGACCAATTTGGTATGGCAGGACTGTTGACGTTTTTGCGTGCAATTGAAAGCGATCCTGCTATTGTTGCACTTGCTCTTGGTCATGATTTGACAACTCTGGGCCTGAATCTGAACTCCACTGAGTAAGCTTTGTTTCAAGTTTTTCGCTGCTTCTAGTCACTGATAATGTTTATTTTTGTATAAATTTATTATTATTTTTCACGATTTTTATTTGATATTAGGACTGCCTAGAACCAGTGTATCAACCACATCTTTGTTTCTTAGAAGTGGGCCGGTTTGATATTTATATCTTTCTAGTAAGTTTCTTCAGGCATAAGAGTTCAGTTTGTAACGCCTTGAATTTGCTCCTTTGCAAGGCAGTGTAAAAATATATAAGAAACTGTAAAAATATATGTAAAAATATATAAAAATATATAAGTGTAAAAATATATAAGTAAAAATATATGTAAAAATATATATATAAAATCTTAATTTGGGTTTATTGGGAAGTGAGGTTGGATTCCACAACGTAAAGATGAAGTTTGATTATTTGTGTTGGAATAATTTGAAAATTGAGATCTTTTAATTTTAAGGAAGTAGATCTAGTTTCGGCTCATTTGTGGTTTCTCATATCGACATTAAATTATTCACCCATTAGTTCCAGGCGAAACATTTATGCGACGTTTGGAGGACCATGGGCAGATTATCCATGTCGGATACAGGATTTGGAGGCAAAGGCTAGTTTTTGTAACTATTTATTCAAAAAAGTTATGATTTTAGCGTCTCCATGTTGCATACCAGTTTATTTATAACTTTACTTTATGTATGATTTCCCGATTATATTCTTTTTTCTTTCAATTTTCCATGAACTAGAAGGCGTTTTAGGTACCAGATGAATATTTAACGAATGCTTCGATTCGAGATAAACTGCCGAATATCAAATTGAGCAAGCTATCGGAGGATGTGCTGTTCTACCTCTTTTATAATTGTCCGGGCGAGGTTTATCAGGTCGCCGCTGCTAGTGAGCTGTAAGTCTTAAGTTTAAACTAGAAGTAATTAATACAACTCATCGGTAATGGTGATGTAGTGCCTACCATGTATGACCGCTTATAGGTCCTCGCTATCAGTTTTTATCCTATTCCACTGAATTAAGCCATTAATAGGTAATCTATATTCAAGCCGTTGTTTGATTTTGGTGATCACCTCTTCCCCAAAGTTGTAAGTGTCCGGTGTATCCCTGCACCCTTTGTTTAGATAATTTTTGCAGGTTTGATCGGTTTGGTTTTGTTGCTCTAAACTTTGGGACTATTACATCTTAGTTATCTCTATACCTTTTGTTTTTAGGTATAGTAGGGATTGGCGGTTTCATAAAGGTCAGCGTGTTTGGCTAACGCGATCGCAGTATGGAGGTGTCAAGGAGCAGACATCAACGTATGAAAAAGGGTCCTACAATGTTTTCGATCCTGTACAGTGGCGAAAAGTGAGATTTCTTTATACTTGGAAATTTCTTTGATGGAATTAGTTAAGAAATTTAATCTGACGAAATAAAAAATAAATATAATTGATGTATGACCGAATTGGTATATTACCGATTGTGTTCATTTTTTATTTTATCGAGTTAAATTTCTTTGCTGATTTGAATCTACAAATAAATTCGAAAATTTTGTTTGATTTTCCATTTCTACTTGGCAACGAAATTATTCCGTACAACTGAGGTCTACTAACAATTAATCAAAAGACGACTTCGCAGTATGCATAGGTGGTGAGTGTATTGCCAGGTCTAGTTTGTAGTCTTTCCACGACTACTCTGTGTGTCCACTTTACTTTACTGTCCATTTAATTCAGAGACCTCAATCCTCTGATCTTTCTAAAGCAAAATATCGGTTCATCTCAGGGAGCTTCTATGTCAGTCGTATTATTGATCATTTGTTTCTTGGTATACTTTAAAGTCTTAATCTCTTTGTTTTAGATACCGAGAGACATGACATTGGAGTATAAAGAGCTTGAAGAACGACCGAAATTGCCTCAGTCTTTGCAGCAGTCAGGTCAGCCACAAGTTGCACAATCACCCTCTACAGCCACGTCGCAAAATGGTTCATAGTTGCCATGCTTCCCAATGTTAACCAACCGTTGACGTTACACGCATGCGTTCCATTTCCATCCCTTAGTTATCTCTTGTAAAAAAAAAATACAGATTATTCAGATTTTAGAAAATTTTATAGTCTCTTGAATGAAACTCCCTCTCTCCCTCCCCCCTAAAATAGAATTAATCGTGCAGTCACATATACATATTCAGCACTTGTCCCCTCATACTGATCGAAGAAAGAGGAAGAATTTTACATTTGAATCCCGAAACCTTTTTGTATGTTTTCTTGCTACGTTGTTATCTGCAATAAACACTTCGCATTTGGTTTGCTGTTTTGCATAGAAGTTAGTGAAGGAAAGATGTAAGGCTTAATTACGATAAGGTAAAGGGAAGTGTTTAGTTTTTGTTTTCGGTCATTTTCACTGAGTATTTCCAAACCGTTCATTTTATTTTGAGGGAAGAAGGATGCATAATCTGGCATGAAGGATTTAAATTGCATGAGTACTTTAATGAATCAATAAATGCCATAATGCTTTCAATGAATTGATAAATTCAATAATGGTTGTATTCTAATGTGTAATACTACTTGAGTTCTCTCGCGATCGAATTTTGGTGCAACTGGCTTCGGTTGGGTGGGTGTCGAGAGAATGACTCGCGTTAGCCTACAAAACAGGATGAGATGAGACTATCATCATTCATTAAGTTTTACAAGTGCGTGACATTCGAATCACTTCATTTATTCTATCTTATGATTAAAATTTGATACTTTCGAAAGGATTAGCGCGGGAGACATTACTATCTGTCGCTTTCCAAGTTGACAGTATTTTGTCTAGCGGTCATGAAATTACTGTCTTCCAAAATGAAAATTTCGATAAGTGTATTGAGCTACAATGGAAAACGCCGGGTGTATTGTGTGGAATGGCAAGATATCGTAAATTTTGAATTGATATAAAAGGAACTACCATACAATCTCAAGATCAATTATCGTAAGTCAATGTTGTTTGGAAATTCGAAAGAAATAATTATTGGAGAAGGCCCTGCTTTCTGAATATTTTTTGCCGGGAATTCCTTCTGAATGAAATGGAAAAGCTTATTGTACATGTATTTTCTGCTCTTTCATTATAGGTAGATATTTTCTCGAGAAAAGCGGTAAGTTTAGCAAAGAATTCGCGGAAAATTTCTCAAGGTAATACCAACACATCTCCATTGTTGCTTTGAAAAAGCGACGAATCTTGTTTTTTTAACCCTCTTCATTGGTTATTTCCCCTGTAATATACTATCAACTACTACCGTATATATCATAAAAGGTAAGTATGGTTCGTTTCATAATAGATTAATCATGATAATTCATCTACAAAATCGGGATGCATGCAGTCAATGTTGTTAGTCAGTAATTTCTAGTCTCAACCCGAGAATCCGTAGCTTTATGGCTTATTTCTTTTTGATTTTAGGAGGGCAAGACCGGTAATATATATATCTATTTGAAGTCTCACAGTAATAATTAAAATTTCATTGTTGCATTTTGTTCTCGAAATACCACAGTCAATCCGCAATCTGTAGATGAGAGTAGTGTAATGATGTTAGCCTGTGACTGAAATGGGCCGTGTGAGCAGGATATTTTAGAATACATTGAGGAAAAATTGCAATCATTGTTGCTGTACATCAAATGACTTTTTTGAGATTCAGGTCATTTCCAATGCAACCTGGGAGATTTTTGCAAGATTAGAAGAAATCTGGATTGTACCGCAAAGTTTCGGACATAATCATCATTCATTGTTTATGCTGAAAGTAGAAAAGTTTAGTACTTGCAGTGAATTCCGACATAATTAGATAATGGAAGAGCAACCGAGCAGATCATCGGGACAATCGCCGGAGAAACCTGAGTTCCAAATGAGAAGTGAGGATTTTCCAACGCTACTGAGTACTTGGCCATCCAGGAGGGGACCAGATGAAGTTATGGGCGAATCAAGTGAAATTATGGGCGAGCCAAGTAGAACTATGGACGAGCAAAGTAGGATTATGAGCGGGCCAAGTAGAATTGTGGGCGGCCCAAGTGGAATTATTGGCG